>NC_069499.1:971927886-972142886 GCF_027579735.1 Bombina bombina | reverse complement strand
CTAAATGCAAACGTTTAAATAAGGTAGTTATTCCAGAAGTGTTTTATCTCCCTGATGCTATTTCTGAAGTAATTTCCAGGGAATGGAATAATTTGGGTAATTTATTTACTCCTTCTAGACGTTTAAGCAATTTATATCCTGTGCCATCTGACAGATTAGAGTTTTTTGGGACAAAAATCCCTAAGGTTATGGGGCTGTCTCTACTCCTGCTAATGTACTACTATTCCTATGGCAGATAGTACTTCATTTAAGGATCCTTTAGATAGGAAAATTGAATCCTTTCTAAGAAAAGCTTACTTATGTTCAGGTAATCTTCTTAGACCTGCTATATTTTTAGCGGATGTTGCTGCAGCTTCAACTTTTTGGTTAGAAGCTTTAGCGCAACAAGTAACAGATCATAATTTTATAGCATTATTATTATTTTATAACATGCTAATAATTTTATTGGTGATACCATCTTTTGATATCATTAGAGTTGATGTCAGGTATATGTCTCTAGCTATTTTAGCTAGAAAAGATTTATGGATTAAACTTGGAATACTGACATGTCTTCTAAGTCAACTTTGCTTTCCCTTTCTTTCCAGGGTAAATAATCATTTCGTTCCTTTCCTCACAACAAGGAACAAAAGCCTGATCCTTCATCCTCAGGAGCGGTATCAGTTTGGAAACTATTTCCAGTTTGGAATATATCCGAGCTTTATAGAAACCTATAGCCAGCTCCTAAGTACCTATGAAGGTGCGGCCCTTATTCCAGCTCAGCTGGTATGGGGCAGATTACGTTTTCTTCAAAGAAATTTGGATCAATTCCGTTCTTAATCTCTGGTTTCAGAAACATTGTTTCAGAAAGGTACAGAATTGGCTTCAAGTTAAGGCCTCCTGCTAAGAGATTCTTTTCTTCCCCGTGTCCCAGTTAACACAGCAAGGCTCAGCATTTCTGAAATGTGTTTCAGATCTAGAGTTGGCTGGAGTATTTATACCAGTTCCAGTTCTGGAACAGGGGCTGTGGTTTTATTTTATCTCTTCATTGTACCAAAGAAGGTCAATTCCTTCAGACCAGTTCTGGATCTATCATTATTGAATCGTTATGTTAGGATACCAACATTCAAGATGGTTACTGTAGGACTATCCTGCCTTTTGTTTAGCAAGGGCATTATATGTCTACAATAGATTTACAGGATGTGTATCTGCATATTCCGATTCATCCAGATTACTTTTAGTGTCTGAGATTCTCTTTTTAGACAAGCATTACCAGTTTTGTGGCTCTACCGTTTGGCCTAGCCTCAGTTCCAAGAATTTTTTTCAAAGGTTCTCGGTGCCCTTCTTTCTCTATTCAGAGAATAGAGTGTTGGTATTTCCTTATTTGGACGATATCTTGGTACTTGCTCAGTCTTCTCATTTTCGTAGAATCTCATACGAATCGACTTGTGTTGTTTCTTCAAGTTCATGGTTGGAGGATCAATTTACCAATCAGTTCATTGATTCCTCAGACAAGGGTAACCTTTTTAGGTTTCTAGATAAATTCAGTGTCTATGACTCTGTCCTTGTCAGTCAAGAGAAGTTTATCATTGATATCAGCTTGTCAAAACCTTCAGTCACAATCATTCCCTTTGGTAGCCTTATGCATGGAAATGTTGGGTCTTAGGACTGCCGCATCAGATGCGATCTCCTTTGCTCGTTTTTACATGCGACCTCTTCAGCTCTGTATGCTGAACCAATGGTGCAGGGATTACTCAAAGATATCTCAATTAATATCTTTAAACCGATTTTATGACACTCTCTGACATGGTGGACAGATCACCATCGTTTAGTTCAGGGGGCTTCTTTGTTCTTCCGACCTGGACTATAATCTCAACAGATGCTAGTTTTACAGGTTGGGGAGCTGTATGGGGGTATCTGACGGCACAAGGGGTTTGGGAATCTCAGGAGGTGAGATTTCCGATCAATATTTTGGAACTCCGTGCAATTTTCAGAGCTCTTCAGTCTTGGCCTCTTCCGAAGAGAGAGTTGTTCATTTGTTTTCAGATAAGACAATGTCACATCTGTGGCATACATCAATCATCAAGGAGGGACTCACAGTCCTCTGGCTATGAAAGAAGTATCTCGAATTTTGGTTTGGGCGGAATCCAGCTCCTGTCTAATCTCTGCGGTTTATATCCCAGGTATGGACAATTGGAAAGCGGATTATCTCAGTCGCCAAACGTTGCATCCGGGCGAATGGTCTCTTCACCCAGAGGTATTTCTTCAGATTGTTCAAATGTGGGAACTTCCAGAAATAGATCTGATGGCTTCTCATCTAAACAAGAAACTTCCCAGGTATCTGTCCAGATCCCGGGATCCTCAGGCGGAGGCAGTGGATGCATTTTCACTTCCTTGGAAGTATCATCCTGCCTATATCTTTCCGCCTCTAGTTCTTCTTCCAAGAGTAATCTCCAAGATTCTGAAGGAATGCTCGTTTGTTCTGCTGGTAGCTCCGGCATGGCCTCACAGGTTTTGGTATGAGGATCTTGTCCGGATGGCCTTTTGCCAACCGTGTACTCTTCCGTTAAGACCAGACCTTTTGTCGCAAGGTCCTTTTTTTCCATCAGGATCTGAAATCCTTAAATTTAAAGGTATGGAGATTGAACGCTTGATTCTTGGTCAAAGAGGTTTCTCTGACTCTGTGATTAATACTATGTTACAGGCTCGTAAATCTGTATCCAGAGAGATATATTATAGAGTCTGGAAGACTTATATTTCTTGGTGTCTTTCTCATCATTTTTCTTGGCATTTTTTTAGAATACCGAGAATATTACAATTTCTTCAGGATGGTTTAGATAAGGGTTTGTCCGCAAGTTCCTTGAAAGGTCAAATCTCTGCTCTTTCTGTTCTTTTTCAACAGAAAGGTTGCTATTCTTCCTGATATTCATTGTTTTGTACAAGCTTTGGTTCGTATAAAGCCTGTCATTAAGTCAATTTCTCCTCCTTGGAGTTTGAATTTGGTTCTGGGAGCTCTTCAAGCTCCTCCGTTTGAACCTATGCATTCATTGGACATTAAATTACTTTCTTGGAAAGTTTTGTTCCTTTTGGCCATCTCTTCTGCTAGAAGAGTTTCTGAATTTTCTGCTCTTTCGTGTGAGTCTCCTTTTCTGATTTTTCATCAGGATAAGGCGGTGTTGCGAACTTCTTTTGAATTTTTACCTAAAGTTGTGAATTCCAACAACATTAGTAGAGAAATGGTGGTTCCTTCATTATGTCCTAATCCTAAGAATTCTAAGGAGAAATCATTGCATTCTTTGGATGTTGTTAGAGCTTTGAAATATTATGTTGAAGCTACGAAATCTTTCCGTAAGACTTCTAGTCTATTTGTTATCTTTTCCGGTTCTAGGAAAGGCCAGAAAGCTTCTGCCATTTCTTTGGCATCTTGGTTGAAATCTTTAATTCATCTTGCCTATGTTGAGTCGGGTAAAATTCCGCCTCAGAGAATTACAGCTCATTCTACTAGGTCAGTATCTACTTCCTGGGCGTTTAGGAATGAAGCTTCGGTTGACCAGATCTGCAAAGCAGCAACTTGGTCCTCTTTGCATACTTTTACTAAATTCTACCATTTTGATGCCTTTTCTTCTTCTGAAGCAGTTTTTGGTAGAACAGTTCTTCAGGCAGCGATTTCAGTTTGAATCTTCTGCTTATGTTTTTTGTTAAACTTTATTTTGGGTGTGGATTATTTTCAGCAGGAATTGGCTGTCTTTATTTTATCCCTCCCTCTCTAGTGACTCTTGTGTGGAAAGATCCACATCTTGGGTAGTCATTATCCCATACGTCACTAGCTCATGGACTCTTGTTAATTACATGAAAGAAAACATAATTTATGTAAGAACTTACCTGATAAATTCATTTCTTTCATATTAACAAGAGTCCATGAGGCCCACCCTTTTTTGTGGTGGTTATGATTTTTTTGTATAAAGCACAATTATTCCAATTCCTTATTTTATATGCTTCGCACTTTTTTTCTTATCACCCCACTTCTTGGCTATTCGTTAAACTGATTTGTGGGTGTGGTGAGGGGTGTATTTATAGGCATTTTGAGGTTTGGGAAACTTTGCCCCTCCTGGTAGGAATGTATATCCCCATACGTCACTAGCTCATGGACTCTTGTTAATATGAAAGAAATGAATTTATCAGGTAAGTTCTTACATAAATTATGTTTTTTATATTTATATGTGTATCTATGTATTTACAGACATTTATACACATATAAAGACATAAATACATATGTAAACATAATATATAGAAGTGTATTGGATCCCTTTGCAATTAAAGGGACAGTCAAGTCCAAAAAAAACCTTTCATGTTTCAAATAGGGCATGTCATGTCATTTTAAACAACTTTCCAATTTACTTTTATCACCAATTTTGCTTTGTTTTCTTGGTATTCTTAGTTGAAAGCTAAACCTAGGAAGGCTCATATGATAATGTATAAGCCCTTGAAGGCCGCCTCTTATCACATGCTTTTTTATTTGATTTTCACAACACTGGAGAGCTAGTTCATGTTAGCCATATAGATAACATTGTCACGGCCGTGGCTTATGGCAGACACTGCACTAATTGGCTAAAATGAAAGTCAATAGATAGTAAATAAAATGTCATGTGATCAGGGGGCTGTCAGAAGGTGATTAGATGTTCAACACAGTTATATTAATACACTTTTTACCTCTGTGATTGTTATGCAAAACTGAGGAATGGGTAATAAAGGGATTATCTATCTTTTTAAACAACAACAATTCTGGTGTTGAGTGTCCCTTTAAGTAGATGAAAAAATGAAAAAACATATTTATGCAATATTAATTTTTAATAAAGTGCTATACTGTGTATTTATTGTAAATAGTTCACATTCCAATGTTCTGCAAATAGCAGATTCTGTTCTATGTATTTATAAATACTGTAGATATTCCTATATATATATCTGTATACATCTATACCTATATATATATATAGATAGATAGATATAGATATTTCTTTCATGTAATTAGCAAGAGTCCATGAGCTAGTGACGTATGGGATATACATTCCTACCAGGAGGGGCAAAGTTTCCCAAACCTCAAAATGCCTATAAATACACCCCTCACCACACCCACAATTCAGTTTTACAAACTTTGCCTCCTATGGAGGTGGTGAAGTAAGTTTGTGCTAGATTCTACGTTGATATGCGCTCCGCAGCAAGTTGGAGCCCGGTTTTCCTCTCAGCGTGCAGTGAATGTCAGAGGGATGTGAGGAGAGTATTGCCTATTTGAATGCAGTGATCTCCTTCTACGGGGTCTATTTCATAGGTTCTCTGTTATCGGTCGTAGAGATTCATCTCTTACCTCCCTTTTCAGATCGACGATATACTCTTATATATACCATTACCTCTGCTGATTCTCGTTTCAGTACTGGTTTGGCTTTCTACAAACATGTAGATGAGTGTCCTGGGGTAAGTAAATCTTATTTTCTGTGACACTCTAAGCTATGGTTGGGCACTTTGTTTATAAAGTTCTAAATATATGTATTCAAACATTTATTTGCCTTGACTCAGAATGTTCAACTTTCCTTATTTTCAGACAGTCAGTTTCATATTTGGGATAATGCATTTGATTTAATCATTTTTTTCTTACCTTCAAAAATTTGACTCTTCCCTGTGGGCTGTTAGGCTCGCGGGGGCTGAAAATGCTTCATTTTATTGCGTCATTCTTGGCGCGGACTTTTTTGGCGCAAAAAATTAATTTCCGTTTCCGGCGTCATACGTGTCGCCGGAAGTTGCGTCATTTTTTGACGTTATTTTGCGCCAAAAATGTCGGCGTTCCGGATGTGGCGTCATTTGGCGCCAAAAAGCATTTAGGCGCCAAATAATGTGGGCGTCTTATTGGCGCGAAAAATATGGGCGCGCTTTTGTCTCCACATTATTTAAGTCTCATTTTTCATTGCTTCTGGTTGCTAGAAGCTTGTTCTTTGGCATTTTTTCCCATTCCTGAAACTGTCATTTAAGGAATTTGATCAATTTTGCTTTATATATATGTTGTTTTTTCTCTTACATATTGCAAGATGTCTCACGTTGCATCTGAGTCAGAAGATACTACAGGAAAATCGCTGTCTAGTGCTGGATCTACCAAAGCTAAGTGTATCTGCTGTAAACTTTTGGTAGCTATTCCTCCAGCTGTTGTTTGTATTGATTGTCATGACAAACTTGTTAAAGCAGATAATATTTCCTTTAGTAAAGTACCATTGCCTGTTGCAGTTCCTTCAACATCTAAGGTGCAGAATGTTCCTGATAATATAAGAGATTTTGTTTCTGAATCCATAAAGAAGGCTATGTCTGTTATTTCTCCTTCTAGTAAACGTAAAAAATCTTTTAAAACTTCTCTCCCTACAGATGAATTTTTAAATGAACATCATCATTCTGATTCTGATGACTCTTCTGGTTCAGAGAATTCTGTCTCAGAGGTTGATGCTGATAAATCTTCATATTTATTTAAAATGGAATTTATTCGTTCTTTACTTAAAGAAGTACTAATTGCTTTAGAAATAGAGGATTCTGGTCCTCTTGATACTAATTCTAAACGTTTGGATAAGGTATTTAAAGCTCCTGTGGTTATTCCAGAAGTTTTTCCTGTTCCTAATGCTATTAACTACGTTTTAAGCGATTATATCCTGTGCCGTCTGACAGATTAGAATTTTGGGACAAAATCCCTAAAGTTGATGGGGCTATTTCTACCCTTGCTAAACGTACTACTATTCCTACGTCAGATGGTACTTCGTTTAAGGATCCTTTAGATAGGAAAATTGAATCCTTTCTAAGAAAAGCTTATCTGTGTTCAGGTAATCTTCTTAGACCTGCTATATCTTTGGCTGATGTTGCTGCAGCTTCAACTTTCTGGTTGGAAACTTTAGCGCAACAAGTAACACATCATGATTCTCATGATATTATTATTCTTCTACAGCATGCTAATAATTTTATCTGTGATGCCATTTTTGATATTATCAGAGTTGATGTCAGGTTTATGTCTCTAGCTATTTTAGCTAGAAGAGCTTTATGGCTTAAAACTTGGAATGCTGATATGGCTTCTAAATCAACTTTACTTTCCATTTCTTTCCAGGGTAACAAATTATTTGGTTCTCAGTTGGATTCCATTATTTCAACTGTTACTGGTGGGAAAGGAACTTTTTTACCACAGGATAAAAAGTCTAAAGGTAAAAGCAGGGCTAATAATCGTTTTCGTTCCTTTCGTTTCAACAAAGAACAAAAGCCTGATCCTTCATCCTCAGGAGCAGTTTCAGTTTGGAAACCATCTCCAGTCTGGAATAAATCCAAGCCAGCTAGAAAGGCAAAGCCTGCTTCTAAGTCCACATGAAGGTGCGGCCCTCATTCCAGCTCAGCCGGTAGGGGGCAGGTTACGTTTTTTCAAGGAAATTTGGATCAATTCTGTTCACAATCTTTGGATTCAGAGCATTGTTTCAGAAGGGTACAGAATTGGTTTCAAGATGAGACCTCCTGCAAAGAGATTTTTTCTTTCCCGTGTCCCAGTAAATCCAGTAAAAGCTCAAGCATTTCTGAAATGTGTTTCAGATCTAGAGTTGACTGGAGTAATTATGCCAGTTCCAGTTCCGGAACAGGGGATGGGGTTTTATTCAAATCTCTTCATTGTACCAAAGAAGGAGAATTCCTTCAGACCAGTTCTGGATCTAAAAATATTGAATCGTTATGTAAGAATACCAACGTTCAAGATGGTAACTGTAAGGACTATCTTGCCTTTTGTTCAGCAAGGGAATTATATGTCCACAATAGATTTACAGGATGCATATCTGCATATTCCGATTCATCCAGATCATTATCAGTTCCTGAGATTCTCTTTTCTGGACAAGCATTACCAGTTTGTGGCTCTGCCGTTTGGCCTAGCTACAGCTCCAAGAATTTTTACAAAGGTTCTCGGTGCCCTTCTGTCTGTAATCAGAGAACAGGGTACTGTGGTATTTCCTTATTTGGACGATATCTTGGTACTTGCTCAGTCTTTACATTTAGCAGAATCTCATACGAATCGACTTGTGTTGTTTCTTCAAGATCATGGTTGGAGGATCAATTTACCAAAAAGTTCTTTGATTCCTCAGACAAGGGTAACCTTTCTGGGTTTCCAGATGGATTCAGTGTCCATGACTCTGTCTTTAACAGACAAGAGACGTCTAAAATTGATTGCAGCTTGTCGAAACCTTCAGTCACAATCATTCCCTTCGGTAGCCTTATGCATGGAAATTCTAGGTCTTATGACTGCTGCATCGGACGCGATCCCCTTTGCTCGTTTTCACATGCGACCTCTTCAGCTCTGTATGCTGAAGCAATGGTGCAAGGATTACACAAAGATATCTCAATTAATATCTTTAAAACCGATTGTTCGACACTCTCTAACATGGTGGACAGATCACCATCGTTTAATTCAGGGGGCTTCTTTTGTGCTTCCGACCTGGACTGTAATTTCAACAGATGCAAGTCTCACAGGTTGGGGAGCTGTGTGGGGATCTCTGACGGCACAAGGAGTTTGGGAATCTCAGGAGGTGAGATTACCGATCAATATTTTGGAACTCCGTGCAATTTTCAGAGCTCTTCAGTTTTGGCCTCTTCTGAAGAGAGAATCGTTCATTTGTTTTCAGACAGACAATGTCACAACTGTGGCATACATCAATCATCAAGGAGGGACTCACAGTCCTCTGGCTATGAAAGAAGTATCTCGAATTTTGGTTTGGGCGGAATCCAGCTCCTGTCTAATCTCTGCGGTTTATATCCCAGGTATAGACAATTGGGAAGCGGATTATCTCAGTCGCCAAATGTTGCATCCGGGCGAATGGTCTCTTCACCCAGAGGTATTTCTTCAGATTGTTCAAATGTGGGAACTTCCAGAAATAGATCTGATGGCGTCCCATCTAAACAAGAAACTTCCCAGGTATCTGTCCAGATCCCGGGATCCTCAGGCGGAGGCAGTGGATGCATTATCACTTCCTTGGAAGTATCATCCTGCCTATATCTTTCCGCCTCTAGTTCTTCTTCCAAGAGTAATCTCCAAGATTCTGAAGGAATGCTCGTTTGTTCTGCTGGTAGCTCCGGCATGGCCTCACAGGTTTTGGTATGCGGATCTTGTCCGGATGGCCTCTTGCCAACCGTGGACTCTTCCGTTAAGACCAGACCTTCTGTCACAAGGTCCTTTTTTCCATCAGGATCTGAAATCCTTAAATTTAAAGGTATGGAGATTGAACGCTTGATTCTTGGTCAAAGAGGTTTCTCTGACTCTGTGATTAATACTATGTTACAGGCTCGTAAATCTGTATCTCGAGAGATATATTATAGAGTCTGGAAGACTTATATTTCTTGGTGTCTTTCTCATCATTTTTCTTGGCATTCTTTTAGAATACCGAGAATTTTACAGTTTCTTCAGGATGGTTTAGATAAGGGTTTGTCCGCAAGTTCTTTGAAAGGACAAATCTCTGCTCTTTCTGTTCTTTTTCACAGAAAGATTGCTATTCTTCCTGATATTCATTGTTTTGTACAAGCTTTGGTTCGTATAAAACCTGTTATTAAGTCAATTTCTCCTCCTTTGGTTCTGGGAGCTCTTCAAGCTCCTCCGTTTGAACCTATGCATTCATTGGACATTAAATTACTTTCTTGGAAAGTTTTGTTCCTTTTGGCCATCTCTTCTGCCAGAAGAGTTTCTGAATTATCTGCTCTTTCTTGTGAGTCTCCTTTTCTGATTTTTCATCAGGATAAGGCGGTGTTGCGAACTTCTTTTGAATTTTTACCTAAAGTTGTGAATTCCAACAACATTAGTAGAGAAATTGTGGTTCCTTCATTATGTCCTAATCCTAAGAATTCTAAGGAGAAATCGTTGCATTCTTTGGATGTTGTTAGAGCTTTGAAATATTATGTTGAAGCTACGAAATCTTTCCGTAAGACTTCTAGTTTATTTGTTATCTTTTCCGGTTCTAGAAAAGGCCAGAAAGCTTCTGCCATTTCTTTGGCATCTTGGTTGAAATCTTTAATTCATCTTGCCTATGTTGAGTCGGGTAAAACTCCGCCTCAAAGAATTACAGCTCATTCTACTAGGTCAGTTTCTACTTCCTGGGCGTTTAAGAATGAAGCTTCGGTTGACCAGATTTGCAAAGCAGCAACTTGGTCCTCTTTGCATACTTTTACTAAATTCTACCATTTTGATGTATTTTCTACTTCTGAAGCAGTTTTTGGTAGAAAAGTACTTCAGGCAGCGGTTTCAGTTTGAATCTTCTGCTTATGTTTTTCGTTAAACTTTATTTTTGGGTGTGGATTATTTTCAGCAGGAATTGGCTGTCTTTATTTTATCCCTCCCTCTCTAGTGACTCTTGTGTGGAAAGATCCACATCTTGGGTAGTCATTATCCCATACGTCACTAGCTCATGGACTCTTGCTAATTACATGAAAGAAAACATAATTTATGTAAGAACTTACCTGATAAATTCATTTCTTTCATATTAGCAAGAGTCCATGAGGCCCGCCCTTTTTTTGTGGTGGTTATGATTTTTGTATAAAGCACAATTATTCCAATTCCTTATTTTATATGCTTTCGCACTTTTTTATCACCCCACTTCTTGGCTATTCGTTAAACTGAATTGTGGGTGTGGTGAGGGGTGTATTTATAGGCATTTTGAGGTTTGGGAAACTTTGCCCCTACTGGTAGGAATGTATATCCCATACGTCACTAGCTCATGGACTCTTGCTAATATGAAAGAAATGAATTTATCAGGTAAGTTCTTACATAAATTATGTTATATTGTACAAAAAATCATATATATAAATATTATATATGTGCAGAAATATTTATATAAACAAGAGGCAACAAATGCTGTTATAGGTTCAATTAGCAATTGATAAGGATAGGCAGTAACCGTTGGTGCAGACCCTTAGACAAAATGTTATTCAAAACATAAATCTCAGACAGATGCTGAGATTAAAGGGCAAACAGTAGTGTATACCCAAAAATTATGACAGGGAATTCAGCACGTTTTTTTAAATACCCATATTTATTTATTACAAAGAAAATTCTCACTCAATCTTAATGTGTTGGTAAATTTCTGTGAAGGAAATGTTTAACTCTTCTAATGCACAATGTACACAAAAGAAAATATAGCTAACAAGGAAAATAAAAAAAATAATAAAATCTACTTGTCCAATACCAAAAATTTACAATAACAGTGCCGTAAATTCATATAAAGGGCTGGCAAAACCTCAGCCAATCACAAGATCCACCAAATATGGAGTAATGCTTGGGTGGGTTTACAGTACAGGATCTATCTCGCCCTTTAAAAATCAATAATTTTGCCAAATTATTTCATACACAATCCAACCAGCAACACCCAGCCAAACGCTAGCTCAAACTGCAATTGCAGAATGGTATCCGCTAGTGTGGGAAAAAAAGGAGATCTATGCTGACCGGATAAGATGTAACGAAATACCAATCAAATATCGCAACTTTGGAGTTACAAGCTGACGGATACAGGGTGTATAACAAGTATAAATAGCAACAAGAAAAATGCAATACAGTTCAAAGTGAACTCCAGTAGCAAAGCATATAGATTAGTATCAAGCCACATGCTGGATTGAAGTACAGTAAAGTTTGATGCTATTCAGGCATAACACATGCACCTGTGTCTTTTGGTAGTATAGTTCCATCTGTTCACTTATACTAGATGCATATTTCTAACTAGCAATCCACAAGCTGTAATAGAGTACAACAAAGTTTTGTATTATTTAACCACTTATGCACCTGTATATACAGTATTAAAGAAGTAGTTCCGTCAGTCCACTTTTGTTCAATACAATATAGAAATTACCTGTGCTTAAATCTTTAATTCATTCAAATGTGGGAAATTTTAGCCGATATAGATTCAGACTTTAAAGTAACTTTAAACAGTTGTTATGAAGATGGAATTGCCACAGTTATTTCATATACGCACAAGATCATGAACGCATATCCATAATAGGAAGTCAATCCAGTACGATCTTTAAAATGCACAGGCTGGACTCACCCCAAACAATGTCTTCCACTCACTCAATATGTTTCTAGAGTCTGGAGATTAAGTAACCAGGTGGAGCAATATGGGTCGAAAGGTCTGGCCTGTATAGCAGGATTTAGCGTCTTAGTACTGGAAACTTCTCAATAAAGATATACCGGTCCACATTCAATACTGTAACTGCATAAGCCACTGCCATTGCAACTCATAATACGAGCGCAACCAGACAAGCACAAAAAGCTTACAGCTAGCACAATTAATGCTCGTGCGGGAGTGTTAATTAGCGCTCCACTTGTAATCTGGCCCTTTGGGTTCCATGTCCCTTTAATGGGACAGAAAACCTAAGTATTAACAATCTGCCATAACTCGAATATCTGAGATATGATAATCTAAAGCAGGGGTATCAAGCTCATCGTATCCGGGGGCCACTGGCCAAGTGCTCTTCTACATGGGGGTCATTTGAACAGAGTGAGTGCTCTAGAACTGGATATGCTAGAGACTTGAAGTGACATTTACCCAAGTACTAGTGCATGGTAAAGGTTATAGTCCACAATAGACATACACAGTGTATATTTATCATGTGAGTGCCAAGTAAAGTGATCATTCTGGAACTGAATAAAAAGTGGCATTTATCCAAGCCGTGCATAATGGGAGTCTACACTGGACGATGCATGCTTGTCTTTATATTCATCTTGTGAGTGCCTATATAGATTAACAAAAACCTTAAAAAAATGGGATGGGGCCAAGTTAATAGTTTACCAAATAAACTAGGGAGGGCCACATATGGCCCCAGGGCCTGTACTTTGAGACCACTGATCTAAAAGCTCTGTTTCATTAGGTCATTTTAGTTGATTTATTTTGTTATTTAATTTTCTGTTTAAATACATAGTCAAAGTTGTGCTCTTGTATCATTCAGAGTTGAGGAGCCAATGAGGAGCCAATGAGGAGCAGGCATGCATGTGCATGCTCTAATTACTGGTCATAACCTCATATGTAGCAGAATGCTTTGTTCCATGAGTGCAACTTGAACTTGGCATTTTTAACCCATCTGAAGTAATTAAACACATAATAAAAGAAGGGAACTTGCTAAAAAAAAATGCCATAAGGAAATAGAAGGTTATATATTTTTTCACTGTCATCCTAGGCTCCATAAAATATACCTTTAAGTATGGAGTTTGATCTAATATGGGCTCAATGCGAGTATATTACTGTGATCTGGGATTCGCTGCACTATTTCTTTTGGCTGCCTCTGAGTACAGCCATTTTTACAGTGTTTTTTTAATTGAACCTTCAACATCATAGTAGCTTTGCATTCCTTTGTTAGAAAGTCAAATAGTGAGCTGTAGGAGAATAATTAACCTCACCTCCTCGTCTATACATTGTGTAGTATTTCCAACAAGTGTCTGATGTGATCATAAGTCAAAGCTCTTAAAGGAAAAAAAAATCTATCTTTAAGTTACCTTCTGACTGTGAGGTGACCTTAATTAAACAGTACAAAGGACACTACTAACAAGGAAGGATGAGAACCCAGAGGTGATGAATGAGTTGTATCGATCTCTAGAAGCTGCCTGCAAACTTCTAACACAAATAAATATACATGGTTAACTAGTTCTCTCCCACAGAGAACATCAGAAACCAGGAAAAAAGAATACCAACAGACCAAAAAACAAAAATCATTAAAAAAACAAACTAGGTAAATTAAGTGGAACTGCTGCCACCCAAATGTAGTATTACTTTTCTGGGTCATGCATCTGAAACACATTTTTGAAATGATTTGGAGTTTTTTTTTTATATTATTCTCCTGCTTGTGGAGTTGTATCTTCACTGCCAAAGCCCTGACTGGCCAGTGGCATTTTAGTCTTTAAAAATATATATTTTTTAAAAAACAAAAAACTTTTCCATCCTCTGTTTCCTTTCAAAACTTCAATGCTTGAATATCATATTCAAAGGGTGCCATTATCAAGCAGCGGATGCAGGGCCGGCTCAAGATATTGTGCTGCCTGGGTCTGAGAATGCTATGACACCCCCTCCCTCTAGTAGTAACATTACTGATTAGCATATCAACCTACTAGGCCTGGCCGCTGACCTTATTAAGCCTGCCTACCTGCATGCAACCAATAAGTGGTCAGGAAGTTAGGTAAGAGATGCACCTGTCCCCCTTTGCATGTCTCACCTGACCAGTACTGTGTCTTTGTGCATTATGAGATTATGCTGCTGGGGGCCTGTGAATTCCCCCATGGATACAGAGAACAGGAGTGGTTTGGGTCTGACAATGACTGACTCAGTCACTGAAGTGCTGTCACTTGTCAAGTGCTGCCTGGGTCCATTGGACCCACTTGAACCCATGGTTGAGCCGGGCCTGAGCAGATACTGCTTTGGAGGCCCATGATTTCAGGTTCGCCTGATACTAAAGTTAAGAAGCCACTTTACCTCTCTGCCACCTAAAAGGTGCGGATTGAAATCATCCCAATACAATACGATTGGATTGATTGACAGCCCCTGCTAATGACCAATTGGTTGTCACTGAGCTGGGGTGGCATTGCACAAGCATGTCTGGTGAAATGCTTGTGCAATGATAAATGTGACAACATATAGTTTGTATCTAATTCTCAAAATCACCGACTAGTTCAAAAAGTGTGTTTGTAATATTGTTTTCTTATTTGCATTAAAGTGCTATAATACATGTATATTTCCAATACTTTTTAATTAAAGGTCCATAAAACCAAAAAATCTCCATGATTTAGATAGAGCATAAAATTTTAAACAAATTTACATTGTATTTCCGTTATCTAATTTGCTTCTTTTTCATTGTATCATTTGTTGAATAGTAAACCTAGGTAGGCTTATGAGAAACAATGCTCTGAGGAAGTGTGCCTGGTGACACAGGAAACATGTCAGATCTAACCAGTTCGTATGACATGGGAATTAATAAGATTTATATACTTTGTCTAAAATAAATTATAGACTTTTTACATGCACCTAAGTGATGTCTGCATTTCTCCTTAAATTTGTAATCATCTTCTTATGAGAAACAATGCACTACTGGGAGCTAGCTTCTGATTGGTGGCTGTACATATTTGCTTCTTGTCATTGGCCAATGTCTTCCGCTACCTCCCAAGGATACTAACGGCTAGATTTAGAGTTTTGTCGGTAAGGACCCGCGTATCTAACGCTTTCTTTTTTTCTGGCCGCACCTTTAAAATAACTCTGGTATTGAGAGTCCACAGAATGGCTGCGTTAGGCTCCAAAAAAGGAGCGTAGAGCATATTTAACGCCACTGCAACTCTCGATACCAGAGTTACTTACGGACGCGGCCAGCCTCAAAAACGTGCTCGTGCACGATTCCCCCATAGGAAACAATGGGGCTGTTTGAGCTGCAAAAAAGCCGAGTTCAGCTCCTAACGCAGCCCCATTGTTTGCTATGGGGAAACAGTTCCTACGTCTGCACCTAACACTCTAACATGTACCCCGAGTCTAAACACCCCTAACCTTACACTTATTAACCCCTATTCTGCCGCCCCCGCTATCGCTGACCCCTGTATATTATTTTTAACCCCTAATCTGCCGCTCCGTAAACCGCCGCTACTTACATTATCCCTATGTACCCCTAATCTGCTGCCCCTAACACCGCCGACCCCTATATTATATTTATTAACCCCTAATCTGCCCCCCACAACGTTGCCTCCACCTGCCTACACTTATTAACCCCTAATCTGCCGACCGGACCTGAGCGCTACTATAATAAAGTTATTAACCCCTAATCCACCTCACTAACCCTATAATAAATAGTATTAACCCCTAATCTGCCCTCCCTAACATCGCCGACACCTAACTTCAATTATTAACCCCTAATCTGCCGACTGGAGCTCACCGCTATTCTAATAAATGTATTAACCCCTAAAGCTAAGTCTAACCCTAACACTAACACCCCCCTAAATTAAATATAATTTTAATCTAGCGAAATTAATTAACTCTTATTAAATAAATTATTCCTATTTAAAGCTAAATACTTACCTGTAAAATAAATCCTAATATAGCTACAATATAAATTATAATTATATTATAGCTATTTTAGGATTAATATTTATTTTACAGGTAACTTTGTAATTATTTTAACCAGGTACAATAGCTATTAAATAGTTAAGAACTATTTAATAGCTAAAATAGTTAAAATAATTACAAATTTACCTGTAAAATAAATCCAAACCTAAGTTACAATTAAACCTAACACTACACTATCAATAAATTAATTAAATAAAATACCTATAATTATCTACAATTAAACCTAACACTACACTATCAATAAATAAATTAAATACAATTCCTACAAATAAATACAATGAAATAAACTAACTAAAGTACAAAAAATAAAAAAGAACTAAGTTACAAAAAATAAAAAAATATTTACAAACATTAGAAATATATTACAACAATTTTAAACTAATTACACCTACTCTAAGCCCCCTAATAAAATAACAAAGCCCCCCAAAATAAAAAAATGCCCTACCCTATTCTAAATTACTAAAGTTCAAAGCTCTTTTACCTTATCAGCCCTGAACAGGGCCCTTTGCGGGGCATGCCCCAAGAAGTTCAGCTCTTTTGCCTGTAAAAAAAAACATACAATACCCCCCCCCCAACATTACAACCCACCACACACATACCCCTAATCTAACCCAAACCCCCCTTAAATAAACCTAACACTAAGCCCATGAAGATCTCCCTACCTTCAGTCGTCTTCACCCAGCCGAGCCAAATTCTTCATCCAAACGGAGCAAGAAGAGGTCCTCCATCCGGTAGAAGTCTTCATCCAAGCGGGGCAGAAGAGGTCTTCCATCCGATTGAAGTCTTCATCCAAGAGGCATCTTCTATCGTCATCCATCCGGAGCGGAGCGGCAGCATCCTGAAGACCTCCGACGCGGAACATCCATCCTGGCCAACAACTGAACGACGAATGACGGTTCCTTTAAATGACGTCATCCAAGATGGCGTCCCTTGAATTCCGATTGGCTGATAGGATTCTATCAGCCAATCGGAATTAAGGTAGGGAAAATCTGATTTGCTGATTGAATCAGCCAATCAGATTGAGCTCGCATTCCATTGGCTGATCGGAACAGCCAATAGAATGCGAGCTCAATCTGATTGGCTGATTGGATCAGCCAATCGGATTGAACTTGATTCTGATTGGCTGATTCCATCAGCCAATCAGAATATTCCTATCTTAATTCCGATTGGCTGATAGAATCCTATCAGCCAATCGGAATTCGAGGGACGCCATCTTGGATGACGTCATTTAAAGGAACCGTCATTCGTCGTTCAGTCGTCAGCCAGGATGGATTTTCCGCGTCGGAGGTCTTCAGGATGCTGCCGCTCCACTCCGGATGGATGACGATAGAAGATGCCTCTTGGATGAAGACTTCAATCGGATGGAAGACCTCTTCTGCCCCGCTTGGATGAAGACTTCTACCGGATGGAGGACCTCTTCTTGCTCCGCTTGGATGAAGAATTTGGCTCGGCTGGGTGAAGACGACTCAAGGTAGGGAGATCTTCAGGGGCTTAGTGTTAGGTTTATTTAAGGGGGGTTTGGGTTAGATTAGGGGTATGTGGGTGGTGGGTTGTAATGTTGGGGGGGGGGGGGTATTGTATTTTTTTTTTACAGGCAAAAGAGCTGAACTTCTTGGGGCATGCCCCGCAAAGGGCCCTGTTCAGGGCTGGTAAGGTAAAAGAGCTTTGAACTTTAGTAATTTAGAATAGGGTAGGGCATTTTTTTATTTTGGGGGGCTTTGTTATTTTATTAGGGGGCTTAGAGTAGGTGTAATTAGTTTAAAATTGTTGTAATATATTTCTAATGTTTGTAAATATTTTTTTATTTTTTGTACTTTAGTTAGTTTATTTCATTGTATTTATTTGTAGGAATTGTATTTAATTTATTTATTGATAGTGTAGTGTTAGGTTTAATTGTAGATAATTATAGGTATTTTATTTAATTAATTTATTGATAGTGTAGTGTTAGGTTTAATTGTAACTTAGGTTAGGATTTATTTTACAGGTAAATTTGTAATTATTTTAACTATTTTAGCTATTAAATAGTTCTTAACTATTTAATAGCTATTGTACCTGGTTAAAATAATTACAAAGTTACCTGTAAAATAAATATTAATCCTAAAATAGCTATAATATAATTATAATTTATATTGTAGCTATATTAGGATTTATTTTACAGGTAAGTATTTAGCTTTAAATAGGAATAATTTATTTAATAAGAGTTAATTAATTTCGTTAGATTAAAATTATATTTAATTTAGGGGGGTGTTAGTGTTAGGGTTAGACTTAGCTTTAGGGGTTAATACATTTATTAAAATAGCGGTGAGCTCCAGTCGGCAGATTAGGGGTTAATAATTGAAGTTAGGTGTCGGCGATGTTAGGGAGGGCAGATTAGGGGTTAATACTATTTATTATAGGGTTAGTGAGGCGGATTAGGGGTTAATAACTTTATTATAGTAGCGCTCAGGTCCGGTCGGCAGATTAGGGGTTAATAAGTGTAGGCAGGTGGAGGCGACGTTGTGGGGGGCAGATTAGGGGTTAATAAATATAATATAGGGGTCGCCGGTGTTAGGGGCAGCAGATTAGGGGTACATAGCTATAATGTAGGTGGCGGCTCTTTGCGGTCAGCAGATTAGGGGTTAATTATTGTAGGTAGCTGGCTGCGACGTTGTGGGGGGCAGGTTAGGGGTTAATAAATCTAATATAGGGGTCGGCGGTGTTAGGGGCAGCAGATTAGGGGTACATAAGGATAACGTAGGTGGCGGTCGGAAGATTAGGGGTTAAAAAAATTTAATCGAGTGGCGGCGATGTGGGGGGCCTCGGTTTAGGGGTACATAGGTAGTTTATGGGTGTTAGTGTACTTTAGAGCACAGTAGTTAAGAGCTTTATGAACCGGCGTTAGCCCAGAAAGCTCCTAACTCCTGGCTTTTTTCTGCGGCTGGAGTTTTGTCGTTAGATTTATAACGCTCACTTCAGACACGACTCTAAATACCGGAGTTAGAAAGATCCCATTGAAAAGATAGGATACGCAATTGACGTAAGGGGATCTGCGGTATGGAAAAGTCGTGGCTGAAAAGTGAACGTTAGACCCTTTTTTGAATGACTCCAAATACCGGCGGTAGCCTAAAACCAGCGTTAGGAGCCTCTAACGCTGGTTTTCACGGCTACCGCCAAACTCCAAATCTAGGCCTAAGAGAATAAAGCAAATTTGATCACAAAAGTAAATAGGAAAGTTGTTTAAAATTGTATGCTTCATCTGAATCATGAAAAAAAATGTTTGATTTTCACACCCTCTTAAAGTCATTACATAGAAAACACATTCAGTAAGAATCTGTATCAAGAAACAGAGAAAAAGCTAACAGGTGTTCATTCTACATTTGCTTCCATGATATCAAGATGCCCACACAACAAAGCTATTGATATGAAACAACAGTACTATTGATAAAACATTGTCTTCCAATAAATTCTATAAATATTTATTTGAACTTCTCAAACTGATTTAAACAGTACAATGAAAATGATATTGTTCAGTTTGATATGTGAGCAAGATCTTAAATGAGTTTCCTATGAAAACTCTTCAGTATTCCTACAGCTATGTCACAATCTACATCATACATTATTTATTTGGTAACAGATAAGCCTGTTTGGTTAGAAATATAGCTCTATAAAGACCCAGAGTTTGTATGATAGCTTTTAATTGTCTATATTTTAGTATAAGATGATTCCATTTGTAATGGTCCTTATACCAAAAGAGAAGGTGTTCAGTGAAATAACTCAGTCTGTATTCAATTTTATACTACAACTTCCTCTACCTTGAGTCGGAACCAAAATTATTCAGCAAATCTGCTTTATTTACTTGACATATCTCAAACATTTAGACAGCTTCAGTTGCTTTTGGTAGTCAGGTTGTTCTATGAACAGATCTGTTATTAGTTTAAGGATTAGACCAACAAGACTGTTGGTGACAGGCAGAACAGCTTGCCTGGGAATCAGCTGTGGTTGATTCATATTATTTGAATTATTTAGATTTTTACATTTGTACGGAAAAAAATGCCAATTAGTATCCAGAAAGTTGGTTTGGGATTTTAGGGTTAGTAAATAGCGCATACAGATAGGCATTCAAATAAAACCTGTATGTCCTCTTTTAAATAACACATATCCTGCTGTGCTCTCTTATCAGGATTTACATTTTAGCCACACTCCCAGGCCTTAAAATGACTCAAGTGGTGGGGGCACCTTATTGTACTCTCTGTGCACCTTCCAGTGCATTCCTACATTTTCATCCATATCATTCTTGTAATTTGGAGTTTATGCTGTCTGCTCTTTTCCCTGTCTCTCTCTCTGTGTTAGTATTAACTGTTGGTCCTCAGAGACTGAGACTACTTCCCACTTCCCACACCACTGTGTAGCCTCATGTCCTCACTTTCTCTCATGCAACATTCCAAAACATATTCTTGGAGAATTTAATATTCCCACCTTGGTTTCTATATCCAGAACATTCTTTCTCATTTACTCCTCACCATTTATCTTTTTTCATCTCTGGTGCATTTCTCAATGATCTTATTCCATCTTTCTGACTATCATCATCTACTTTTCAACCTCACTTTAGCAGCAGCATCCCCTTCTGCTCCAACTGAACAAAAAACCTACAGGAACCTAAAGCTATTATAACTAGAATGCTTTCTCCTGTCTAAATCTGGGAGGTTTAAAATAGAACCCTATAGCCACATCAGCATTAGACATGACCACACCTCTGTAGTATATCACACAACTTAATCTCAAAGACATTCAAAGACATTCAAAACGTATCTGCTTCAAAAAAGTGCTCCCTCGCTACAGTGGAGAAAATTGCTGACTTCATACACTATTAATTTATCCTCCATTTATAACCATCTGCCCCAACCTCATAAAACAAACCAGTCTATTCAATGTTGTGTCTACTCTTTCATGAAATTCAAGGGCCTTCTTTTCTACTTTCAGTTCCTAGCTCTGTCCACTACTCACTACCAGCCCCACTGCCCAAAAGCAGACCACTTCAGAATTGCCTGGTATTTCGGGGCTGGACTGTACTGTGAAGTCAGGATCAGACTGATATGCTTCAGGAAAGTTGTTCTCTGTGAAAGCCACATGTTGAGCAAAAAGAGGCTGCTTCTTGGGTGGTAACTAGCCATAGAACAAGCTATTATGCTATTGTTCGTTTCCAGGTTGAGCGCTTCTCTCTTTTTATTTATGCAAATTATGACATTTTGGGAAGTCTCCCTAAGTGTGATGCGGGAATCCAGACGTGGACCCGTTGCTCAGTGTGCCTAGATGGATATGGCTGCACCTCACTGACGAGGCCCACAATAGGCCGAAACGTACGTCTGGGGTTTCGTTGTTTCTCTCGTTCAGAGAAGAATTGCCTGGTATTTCGGGGCTGGACTGTACTGTGAAGTCAGGATCAGACTGATATGCTTCAGGAAAGTTTTTCTCTGTGAAAGGCACATGTTGAGCAAAAAGAGGCTGCTTCTTGGGTGGTAACTAGCCATAGAACAAGCTATTATGCTATTGTTCGTTTCCAGGTTGAGCGCTTCTCTCTTTTTATTTACACTTCAGTAACAAACCTGATCTCATTCTAAAACATCTCCCTTATTATTCCCCCCCCCCAACTATACTTACACAAGTATTAATTCTTATTGAAACAGTCTGCAACATCTCTAATTCTTCAGCATATAATATACTAAACCTCTTATTCACCTTGTATCTGTCAAACGGTCCGCCCAGTCCAATGCCCTATATTCTTCTTCAGTTTCTCTCTGTCTCTGCTATTATGATTTTAACATTAACACATTTTCAACAAATTTCTTACCACTTAGATATTTTCTGATCTCTTAAAACATTCTTTTATCCCTCTTACTTTAACCTCACCCTCTAAATATTTGTATTACCTTGACCTCCAAACTATTAGAATGATTCATCTTCAATTGCCTAATACACATCTATGAATTCCTTTTTGTCCATAATAAGCAGGTTTACATCCTTAACACTCCACAAAAATGGTACTATGATTATATAAATAACTATTAATGCAAAATGTCATTTTTCCTTATTCATTTCAAACTTGAACGCACATTCTCAAGTGCTCTAACCTGACATGAAAATATTAACATTTCTTATTCCAATGTTCTTCATATAGAATGTTCTATTTATTCATAAATACATATTTTTGCAACATATATCTGAAGGCATTTTGGTACAATATATATATATATATATATATATATATATATATATATCGAGAGAGAGAGAGAGAGAGATACAGATATATACAGTATATAGGAATATCTATTTATAAATACATGGAAATATTCTGCTATATGCAAAACATTGGAATGGGAAACACAGTAAATACACACCATACGACTTAATGAAATGTGAATGTTGTATAAATATGATTTGACATGTTTTTATCTACTGAACTGCTAAGGGCTCCAATAGGTCTATGTATGTATACATATGTATTTATATGCTTATATGTGTATACATGTCTGGAAATACATATATACACATATAAATACATATTTACACATACATATATATAGACATATAGACAGTAGAAGTGCATTGGAGCCCTTTGCAGTTAAGTAGATGAAAACATGAAAAAACATATTTATGCAATATTCATATTTAATGAAGGGTTTATCTATATATTTACTGTAAATATCTTGCAATGCACATAGCAGAATATGTTATAAGTATTTCTAAATAGATATTCCTATATATATATGTATATATCTATAGTTGATCAATACAAATTGTTGCATAGAAAATTAGCACTTCTAGGCAAGTTCCCCGAGAGGATTCTGGGTAAGATATGCAAATTAGATATGCAAAATCACAGTTTTCTTTGCTTCAAATACTGTTTTAACACAACTATCCCTTAACAGGACTATTGCAGCAACACAGAAACCACTCACTAGACAGCCTGTTTCGTTCTTTTAGAACTCTTCAGTAGGAGATAGATTTCTGGTTGCTGCTTAGGTAAAGCTAATTTCAGGGTTAAATCAAAATTCATTAAAATTATGGGGGAGATAAAAATCTGAGATTAAAACCTCCATATCTCAAAAGTTAATTAATACAAATTTTTGCATAGAAAATTAGCACATCTAGGCAAGTTCCACGCTTGCGTTTTCCCCAGTAAAACTCCACATACATTGTTTCCAATGCACAAGAGGATTCTGGTTAAGATATCTATATATTCCCCAGTAAAATTCCACATACATTGTTTCCAATGCACAAGAGGATTCTGGGTATATATCTATACCTATATATAATTATGTATGTATATATATGTACATTTTATTGTGACAAATTTCAGAATTTTCTTCAATTTGCTGCCCCACTGTATCATATGACAGCCATCAGTCAATCACAGACTCATATACAATTACACGGAACTTTAGCACATGGTCAGTAGAAATTGGTGCCTTGGAAAGTGTGCATATAAAGAAAAAATTACACCATTTGATAATGGAAGTAAATTGGAAAATCTCTTAAAATTACATACTCTATCTGAATAATGAAAGTTTAAATTTTACTTTAGTGTCCCTTTAAAGCACCCAAAAATTGCCATTTGGTTTGTTCTTAATCCTGCACATTTGTTTTTTGGATTACAATAGTGGGAGATTAAAGAAGCAGTTGACAATTTCCTATTGTTTTTGGAAGATAACTTTCATATTTATTTATTTATTTCTAGACTCAAAAACTGTGAACTTGGTAGAATGCTGGCTTAAGGTAAACGGAGTACATTCAGCAGAGGGGGCAGTTACTAGTGGTGTTCCTCAGGGGTCAGTTCTGGGGCCTGTTTTATTTAACATATTTATCAGAGATATCATCAAAGGGCTACAGCAGAAAGTATGTCTCTTTGCAGATGATATAAAAATTTGTAACAGAGATGATGTTCCAGGGGGTAGACAAAATGAGAAGTGATAAACAATTGGAGGATTGGACAAATGACTGGGATGTAAAGTTTTTTATTTTATTATAAAGCTGAGTCTCCGTGCTCGTGCATGAGAAACAGCCCCCCCCCGCCACTCGGATATAGCCACTGCTTCTTCTGATGAATTAGAGATGTAATTAAAGATAATGACATTGAACGGAGGCTGTGAAAAGCTGCATTGGATCATCAGAAGAAGCAGTGGCTATAGCCGGGGGGGGCTGTTTCTCATGCATGAGCACGGAGACTCAGCTTTACAGTAGTAGTAGTAATGGGAGTAGTTGCAGTGGGGGGCAGAGTTCCGAATATTGCCGAGGAGCCTAATAAATAGCTTGCCATGAGCACACCATTTGTGATACAAAATCTCACGCATGCGCTCTACAAAGGGTTCCTCAATTTCACAGCTCTAAATATTTTAGCAGTGACGTATGCCGCCAGGTATGTGATGACGCTGGCACACATGCGCATTAGGTCCAAAATGTGTGAAACAGCTGATGGAACGCCACAGGAAGTGACATGGATCGCTCTTTTCCAAAGTTCGCCCTCTTACCAGAACACCGGTGCTCATCTGACTGACACCGGAAAAGAACCCTTAGACCAGTGTTTTTCAACCAGTGTGCCGTGGCACACTAGTGTGCCGTGAGAGATCCTCAGGTGTGCCACGGCAGACTGACAACAGTGTGACATATTTTTTAAACTTTGCTTGTTTTTTACTCCCAGTGCAGGGGTAGTTTGTAGGAGGCATGGCATAACAGCACAATACATACAGTATTTGTGTGTTTGTGTGTATGTGTATATATATATATATATGCTGTATTTGGCTACAATGTGTGATTTTTTTTTAAATTTTGGGATGATGGTGTGCCACAGGATTTTTTTAATGTAAAAAAGTGTGCCACAGCAAAAAAAAGGTTAAAAATCACTGCCTTAGACAGCTAACCCATACTTGCTCTTATATCATGGTATTTAATGTTATCGTCTAGCAAGATTGCTATTGTCTGGCACCCAGCTGCTGCCCTGGCCACAGGCAGCGTAACTGGTACCTATGGATTATTATAATTTGGGGGCTGTCTTCTAGTTAGTTATTTAGTTTATCTAGTGATTGAAATGTGTATCAGTGCTTTTATACCCAAAAATGTTAGTTATGTTTTGAGAGTCTCCAGTAGGGATATGGGTTATGCGTCAGTAATATCTTTTTTTTTTTCTCTATGGGTACGCTATTATACCTCTCCCTTATATGTGAAGTGGGTTTTTGTTGCGTAGGAGTGTCAGGGGTGATATGGTGCTAAGTAGTAATATATATATTTAGTGCAAAGAGATAACCATATATAAAAATCAAAGATAGTGAAATATATAAACAGTATGATCAGTACACTCAGGTTAACATAAGGTACGGCTCTATCAAGAATTTTCAAATTGTATTTACATGCTAACACAGGTTAAACTTCTATTAATACCGGGTAAAGTCTGCTATCTTCAGGGCTAGAGAAATGAAGATCATATATGCTAGAGTTATTGAGGAGTGTTGTATAAGGGTATATAAAATGATACAATGATGCATACCAATAGCCAGTTGGGTCGATGTAGGTTCCTGCAGCTCCGTAGAGAGAATGCATATTGTGGTCGTATAGCGGGCATGATGTCTGGGCATAGTCTGATAGATCTTTTTGGTGTCGATGATCAGTTCTTGAGACCAGTACTAACCCATGGGCAGCTTTTATGTAACCAGTCACGGGTTGTCGGGTGCTGTTGTTTTGCATCCAGCTACGATACTTAACTTGACTAGCTCACCCCTTTGCATTGATATGTTGTCTCGTGGGTTAGTTGATGAATTCTACAGCCTGCTGAGGGGCGCATGAGTGTCTGGTGATGAATTCGGTTCAGTGATACCAATTTTATGCTTAATTGAGTGTTCTAGGAGTTGTACTGGTCCATGGGCGGTGGGAATTTTGCCCATTTCGACGTCAGCATGTTCTGTGCTCTGCAAACTAGGTTGAACATACATCATCTCTGCTGTGCTGTAGATTGCTCCCGCGTTTCTATGTTTGGTGGCAATTATATGCATAAGATTATCATAAGGTCAGGTAATCAATCTTTTGTAGATGATGATCGTGGTGATCTTGCAGGTTAGTTTCCCCAAAGATTGTCATCTTCCTTTTAGTGTGCTTTATTCTTAGGCTAACTGAGTATAATGTAAAAAGGACTATGCCGTAGCCAGTTAAGGCCAAAAATCCCTCTGAAGCGTTGCCTATCATGAGCCGCTGCTCTAGGCCTCTGACGTCCAATTCTGTGCTCTGATTTCAAAAATACAGCTCAGATAGCGAGAATAGGCTTCTCACAGTTGAAAGCAGTTGGTTATGATATAAATTTAGTGAATTAGCTGTAGGATTTCTCTGGTAATCTACGGATTGTCAGTGTTTCTATAAGAGCGCATCGACTGGGATCTAATTTTTAACACAGCAAAGTGTAAAATTATGCATTTAGGGAAGAAAAATCCAAACGCTAATTACAGACTCAATGACACTTTACTGACTGTTACAGATGAGGAACGGGATTTAGGTATTATTATTTCAGATTATTTAAAATTTAAAGGCCAGAAGAATGCTTGAATGTATTGGTAGAGGTATTTGCAGCAGAAATAGTAAGGTTGTTATGCCACTTTACAGATCATTAGCTAGGCCTCATCTTTATGTGTGCAGTTCTGGAGGCCATGTCTTCAGAAGGATATAAACAAACTGGAATCTGTGCAAAGGAGGGCTACTAAACTGGTACATGGTCTAAAAAATATAACGTACCAGGAGAGGCTCAATTACCTAAATATGTTTAGCTTAGAGGAGAGAAGGAAAAGAGGTGATAATATAGCAAATTTCAAGTATATTAAAGGGTTTAGTAAAGCTGAGGCTGTGAGTATTTTACATAAAAAGAAAAATTCAGGAACAAGGGGTCATGATCTCAAGCTGAAGGGTAGTATATTCAGGAGTAATTTGAGGAAGCACTTATTTTATTATTTTCAGGTATTTCTTTACAGAAAGGGTGATTGATACATGGAATTAACTTTCACAAGAGGTGGTAATGACAAACACTGTTGGAACTTTAAGAATGCCTGGGATAAGCATAAGGATATCCGACAAACTAGATACGTTTATACTTTTCTGAAATATCGGGCAGACTTGCTGGGCCTATGGCTCTTATCTGCCGTCAATATCTATATTTCTATGTTATAGCTTCAGGGGTATGTTCAGCAGAAGCATTTTGGGATTGTGATCATTCGAAAAAACCTTGGCCCAAAATCAAATGCAAGATTGTGTTCAACCCCATGATTGTTAATATGAAACACCTGCATTTAATCAAAATATGCAGTCATCATCAATATTCATTTATTTACCTGTCATTTTGTACTTTGCTTTGGCTGAGTATCTTTTGCTTCCATGAAGATTTTACCATTAAAGGAACATTGTACTGTACCATTTATTCCCTTTTAATGTTTCCAGTCATCCATTTTACCTGCTGGGATGTTTTAAGGGCTAGATTACAAGTAGAGCGCTAATTTATTGTGTGCCTGCAAACAGGCAAATTTGCCATTTTACAGGCATGTGTTTACGGGCGTGTGATAAATCAAAAAATAAAAATTGTAGGATTTTTATTTTTTAATAAAATAACTTCAAAAAGCAGTTATGAGGGCAGAATGTTGGCGGGTGTGGGATGTTAGTAAAAAGACGGCACTGAAAAGTGCCTTTACATTTCGGTCTAAGGGGACTGTGTGTTCCCAGTAAATATATATGTATATGCTTATATACATATATATTTATGTTTATATTAACACATAAATATATATTTATATACTGTATTCATATACTAAAGGTTCATCATTAAAAAGAAAGTATATGAGAAAGTAATATTATACACTCTCAAAACAGAAATGATTGCACAAGATGTTTGTAAATAATTTCAGTGAGAAACCTAAAATTGTGAAAAAATTAACAATTTAATTTGATCGCATTTGGCGGTGAAATGGTGGCATTAAATATACCAAAATGGGCCTAGATCAATACTTTGGGTTGTCTACTAAAAAATATATATATAGTTTTGATAGGTAAATATAAAAAAGGTTATATTTCTGTTTAAATGTAGTGATGGCAAAAATGCTAAAAATGCTCTGGTCTTTTGGGGAAGTTTTTGTCTAAAATGCCTGATCCTTAAGGGGTTAAATCATGTCACTAATTTGTTGCTAGACATATTTCTTTTATTTTTATTTTAGTGTCAAATATATATCTCCACACAAGTGGTTCCACCAGAGGTAAATACCAGTACACATTAGTAGCATACAAAGAACCTTATATACTGTACATCACCCAATTAAAAGCATGGCCAGCTCATTAATAACGTGTAGAGAAACAAAGGCTTAAAGGGACAATCAAGTCAAAATTAAACTTTCATGATTCAGATAGGGCATGCAATTGTAAACAACTTTCCAATTTACTATCATAATCAAATTTCCTTTGTTCTCTTACACCTAGATTTAGAGTTTTGCGTTAGAAGGGGTGCGTTAGCCTTTTAAACAACGCTGGTATTTAGAGTTCTCTGAAGGGCTGCGTTAGGCTCCAAAAAGGGAGTGTAGAGCATAATTTACCGCCACTTCAACTCTAAATACCAGCGTTGCTTACGGACGCGGCCAGCTTCAAAAACGTGCTCGTGCACGATATCCCCATAGGAAACAATGGGACAGTTTAAGCTGAAAAAAAAACTAACACTGCAAAAAAGCAGCGTTCAGCTCCTACGCAACCCCATTGTTTCCTATGGGGAAACACTTCCTAAGTTTGCACCTAACACCCTAACATGTTCCCCGAGTCTAAACACCCCTAACCTTACACTTATTAACCCCTAATCTGCCGCCCCCCACTATCGCTGACCCCTGCATTTTATTATTAACCCCTAATCTGCTGCTCTGTACACCGCCGCAACCTACATTATAGCTATGTACCCCTAATCTGCTGTCCCTAACATCGTTGACCCCTATATTATATTTATTAACCCCTAATCTGCCCCCCCCCCTGGCGCCGCTACCTAACTACACTTATTAACCCCTAATCTGCCGACCGGACCTCGCCGCCACTATAATAAATGTATTAACCCCTAAACCGCCTCACCCCCGCCTCAATAACCCTATAATAAATAGTATTAACCCCTAATCTGCCCTCCCTAACATCGCCGACACCTAACTTCAAGTATTAACCCCTAATCTGCCGGCCGGACCTCGCCGCTACTCTAATAAATGTATTAACCCCTAAAGCTAAGTCTAACCCTAACACTAACACCCAACACTAACGAAATAAAATAAATCTTATTGAATAAATTAATCCTATTTAAAGCTAAATACTTACCTGTAAAATAAACCCTAATATAGCTACAATATAACGAATAATTATATTGCAGCTATTTTAGCATTTATATTTATTTTACAGGCAACTTTTTATTTATTTTAACTAGATACAATAACTATTTAATAGCTACCTAGTTAAAATAAGTACAAAATTACCTGTAAAATAAATCCTAACCTAAGTTACAATTAAGCCTAACACTACACTATCAATAAATTAATTAACTAAACTATCTACAATTATCTACACTTAAATCAACTAAACTAAATTACAAAAAAACCAAACACTAAATTACAAAAAATAAAAAAAGATTACAAGAATTTTAAACTAATTACACCTACTCTAAGCCCCCTAAAAAAATAACAAAGCCCCCCAAAATAAAAAATTAACTACCCTATTCTAAAATAAAAAGTTAACAGCTCTATTACCTCACCAGCCCTTAAAAGGGCCTTTTGCGGGGCATGCCCCAAAGAAATCAGCTCTTTTGCATTTAAAAAAAAACAATACCCCCCTCAACATTACAACCCACCACCCACATACCCCTAATCTTACTTAAACACCCCCTTAAAAAACCTAACACTAAGCCCCTGAAGATCTCCCTACCTTATCTTCACCCCGCCGGGTATCACCGATCCGTCCAGAAGAGGGTCCGAAGTCTTCATCCTATCCGGCAAGAAGAGGTCCAGAAGAGGGTCCGAAGTCTTTATCCTATCCGGCAAGAAGAGGACATCCGGACCGGTAGACATGTTCATCCAGGCGGTGTCTTGAAGCAGCTGACGCGGATCCATCCTCTTCTTCCGGCGACTCCCGACGAATGAAGGTTCCTTTAAGTGACGTCATCCAAGATGGCGTCCCTCAAATTCCGATTGGCTGATAGGATATCTATCAGCCAATCGGAATTAAGGTAGGAAAAATCTGATTGGCTGATTGAATCAGCGAATCAGATTCAAGTTCAATCCGATTGGCTGATCCAATCAGCCAATCAGATTGAGCTTGCATTCTATTGGCTGTTCCGATTAGCCAATAGAATGCAAGCTCAATCTGATTGGCTGATCCTATCAGCCAATCGGATTGAACTTGAATCTGATTGGCTGATTCAATCAGCCAATCAGATTTTTCCTACCTTAATTCCGATTGGCTGATAGAATCCTTTCAGCCAATCAAATTCGGGGACACCATCTTGGATGACGTCACTTAAAGGAACCTTCATTCGTCGGGAGTCGCCGGAAGAAGAGGATGGATCTGCGTCGGCTGCTTCAAGATGGTCCTGCTCCGCGCCGGATGGATGAAGATAGAAGACGCCGCCTGGATGAATATGTCTACCGGTCCAGATGTCCTCTTCTTGCCGGATAGGATGAAGACTTCGGACCCTCTTCTGGACCTCTTCTTGCCGGATAGGATGAAGACTTCGGACCCTCTTCTGGATGGATCGGTGATACCCGGCATGGTGAAGATAAGGTAGGGAGATCTTCAGGGGCTTAGTGTTAGGTTTTTTAAGGGGTGTTTGGGTTAGATTAGGGGTATGTGGGTGGTGGGTTGTAATGCGGGGGGGGAATTGTATGTTTTTTTTAAATGCAAAAGAGCTGTTTTCTTTGGGGCATGCCCCGCAAAAGGCCCTTTTAAGGGCTGGTAAGGCAAAAGAGCTGTTACATTTTTATTTTAGAATAGGGTGGGGCATTTTTTTATTTTGGGGGGCTTTGTTATTTTTTTAGGGGGCTTAGAGTAGGTGGTAATTAGTTTAAAATTCTTGTAATCTTTTTTTATTTTTTGTAATTTAGTGTTTGTTTTTTTTGTAATTTAGTTTAGTTGATTTAATTGTAGATAATTGTAGATAGTGTAGTTAATTAATTTATTGATAGTATAGTGTTAGGTTTAATTGTAACTTAGGTTAGGATTTATTTTACAGGTAATTTTGTACTTATTTTAACTAGGTAGCTATTAAATAGTTATTAACTATTTAATAGCTATTGTACCGAGTTAAAATAAATACAAAGTTGCCTGTAAAATAAATATAAATGCTAAAATAGCTACAATATAATTATTCGTTATATTGTAGCTATATTAGGGTTTATTTTACAGGTAAGTATTTAGCTTTAAATAGGAATAATTTATTTAATAAGATTTATTTTATTTCGTTAGATTTAAATTATATTTAACTTAGGGGGGTGTTAGTGTTAGGGTTAGACTTAGCTTTAGGGGTTAATACATTTATTAGAGTAGCGGCGAGGTCCGGTTGGCAGATTAGGGGTTAATAAGTGTAGTTAGGTAGCGGCGACGTTGGGGGGGGCAGATTAGGGTTTAATAAATATTATGTAGGTGTCGGCAATGTTAGGGGCAGCAGATTAGGGGTACATAGGGATAATGTAGGTTGCGGCGGTGTGCGGTCGGCAGATTAGGGGTTAATATTTTTTATTAGAGTGGCGGCGATGTGGGGGGACCTCGGTTTAGGGGTACATAAGTAGTTTATGGGTGTTAGTGTACTTTAGAGCACAGTAGTTAAGAGCTTTATGAACCGGCGTTAGCCCATAAAGCTCTTAACTCCTGACTTTTTTCTGCGGCTGGAGTCTTGTCGTTAGAGTTCTAATGGTCACTTCAGCCAAGACTCTAAATACCAGCGTTAGAAAGATCCCATTGAAAAGATAGGATACGCAATTGACGTAAGGGGATCTGCGGCTGGAAAGTGAGCGTTACACCCTTTACTGACTGACTCTAAATACCAGCGGGCGGCCAAAACCAGCGTTAGGAGCCCTTAACACTGGTTTGGATGGCTAACGCAGAACTCTAAATCTAGGCGTTAGTATTCTTTGTTTAATGCTAAACCTTGATAGGCTCATATGTTAATTTCTAGGGATGGGCGAATGTGTTTATATTCAAATTCGAATGTTAGAACTAATGTTATTGTAGAAATCAGATTAACATAATAGAATGTTGATAAGAACGAATATTCTTAAAATTCTATTATTGAGTGTTATTTAAAGTTTTCAAATGTCACTTTAGAATTTTAATGTCACTATCAAATTCGAATCTCACTTTCTAATTCGAATGTCACATTCAAATTTGAATATTACATTTATAAAACACAGTATTAGACTAGAAATACTATTTTGAATTTGAATGTTACATTCAAATTCGATTATTACATTTATTAAAATCATTTGTAGACTAGAAATACTCTTTTGAATTTGAATGTGACATTCAAATTCTATTGTGACATTCAAATTTGAATGTCACATTCGAATTTGAATATTACATTTATAAACACAGTATTAGACTAGAAATACTATTTCGAATTAGAATGTTACATTTCGAAAATTGAATGTGATATAAAATACATAGCTAAACATTCTATTATTTGAATGAATATTTTTGAATTTTATTGAAAAATTTGAAAATGAAAATTCAAAAATAGAATGTTATAATGTTATAGAAACATTCGAAATTCAATTTGAATGAACAAATGTATCAAAATTAATTTTCAGTTTTGAATTTTTAGAAACATTAGTCCATCCCTACTAATTTCTAAGCCCTTGAAGGCCGTCTCTTATCTTAGTGCATTTTGACAGTTTTTCAAAGCTAGACAGCACTAGTTCCTTTTCTGCCATATAGATAACATTGTGCACACTCCCATGGAGTTATTTAGGAGTCAGCACTTATTGGCTAAAATGCAAGTCTGTCAAAAGAACTGAGATAAGAGGGTAGTCTGCAGAGGCTTAGATACAAGGTAGTCACAGAGGTAAAACGTATATTAATATTACTGTGTTCGTATGCAAAACTGGGGAATGTATAATAAAGGGATTATTTATCTTTTAAAAAAATAAAAAATCTGGGAGTAGACTGTCTCTTTAAAGCAACTGCAACACCTCTACCAGAGAGTGACCCCATCTACTGTAGGAATCTGCCACCTTGGTAATCCAATGAGGATCTATGCAGTGCTATCGTACTAAATCAAAGCATCGAATACATTCTTATGTGACATGGCACATAAATGTTACACAAATACACTGTAGATGAACAACACCTCTGCCAGAGAATAACACCGCAAATCGTAGTGGCTATATGTTATCATTGGTAAATTATAGGGATCTATGTTCATCCAAATACAAGCCAATGGCATCATATAGGAAAGTGATAGAATTCTGTTGTTTATTAGTAGTTCAAATTCATGAACTGATATTTGGCTAAATGTTCATATCACCACGTAGTTAGAGGAAAAAGTATTGCAGTTCCTAAGAGTATATCAATTATGCATTTCATATTTAGCCCTGCAGTGGTCCTTCCAAAGTTATCCTTTCTCCTTAACATAAGGCAAGTATTAAGCAAAAGTATGCAAACAGTACTTCCTTAATTTATATTTTGTGCCACAGATCCTCCGTTTGTTTAAAGAGAGCTGTGTGACATGTTTAAAGCCATCATCAATATCATATGCGTTTAAGGTAACAAATGCATATTTCTTCCACATGTAGCATGATGCCGGCCAAGTCGCACGTCTATGATGTCACATGCCAACGGACGTTTTACCCCCCACGTGACTAAGCATCCTAGGTTCTTGTATATAAGATTCTACATATGCTACTAATTTGTACTGGTATTTACCTCTGGCACCACTTGTGGGGAGATATATATATATTTGACACTAAAATAAAAATAATATTACTTTCTAATATTCTTTCTTTTTAATGATAATTCTTTTGTAATTTAAAGGGTCTACACCGTTTATATATTAACTCACAAGCGACTGATGTTGAGGCGTTCAGCAAGATGAATGGAAGTCGGGAGGTAAGCGAGCACTATGTAGCATTGAGACCAGTCTGCCTTCTCGTATTAGGTGAGCTACTCTTCCCAAGTGCTTATTGTTAACGCAGCCATCTGCTATTGTGCTAAAAGACCGGTGCATAGCACTTGGAGCATCATAAACTGTTACCTGACCCACTAATCGTGTCGCCTGTGTACGTGAAGATTATTTGTACTTATGTCCATTTGCTGTGTGTAGGACCCAATATTCACTTAGAACTTAGATTGGAAGTTGTTTGGTTGTTTGTTCCTCCTTTGGATTTATATTACTTCCATTGGCTCAGTGAATTTTTCAGCGTGTATACGAACCTCTGCCTTGTATATATTTACGGACAGAGAGGTGTTTTGGATATTTTCTCAATATGGATACTCAATGACTCTTTTCCTTAACACCCCTGACTGACCTTGATATAAATAGACTTTCTATGGAGGACACTTTTATCAGACAAAGTGAAATTTTGGGTATAAGTGAAGTCTTCTTGAATATGGGAACATACTTTATCAAAGGAATACAGGACATGGTGGGGACAAAAGAGCCCTAGAGAAATATTTACAGCTTGACCTTATTCCTAGAGGCCTAAGGCTAAATAAGTTTCCCACTTTCCAAGTGGAGGATCAGGACTTTATTTCTGCCTGGAACAATTATACTTAGTGATTGTTCAAATAAATTGATGATGTTAATTTAAAAATTTAAAGAAACTCAATTAGTAACATTAGATCTGATATAGTACATATGCAAGCACAGTTAAATACATTCATTGAACATCCTAAGTACAATGACCTTGATAAACTCCTCAGTGATACAATCTCTAAATTTAGATTAGAACTTTATAATTATAAATTGAGAAAATTTAACAGAGACAATGAGGATTATATAAACAACAAGGGTTTACACATGGCAACACAGGGGTAGTTCCAGAGGTAACAGACAGCGCAGAAATAGATCCAGATCACGTTTTAGGTCACTTAATAAACAGGTCACTTTCTCTGATACAGAGATTACTGATGAGAAGTCTCTTAATCCATCAGCGAGAAGCGACTCTAGTGGTGATGATAATCTGGTTGTTAAACCTAAAGCATAATTCGCAATTCGGGCAATACTTTGCAAAAAGGGTAATAACAGTAACAAAAATACAAGACCAGAGCCAGTCATCACCAGACTTCAGAGCCGATCTGGCAAATCTGATACTCTAAACTCTGTCAGAGGTACGAGCAATTGAATTTCTCTCTGACACCGAGAAAGATACCTAGATTTGTCCATGAAGCCACTCCCTTACAACTAATAGTACACAAGACCCAGGTTATTCGACAGGGCCAGTCACATAAGTGAAGAGGAGGAGGAAGCGCACACAGAGGAGGAGGTCGCCTCCAAGAAGGGTCAGGAGCAAGGGGGTCTCACAACAAATATCAGATCTGAAAAGTTATAAACTTATCTAATAGAACTCTAACATTATCTGAAATGGATGTTCTAGCATTGGGTTTTGGCTTTTTTTCCCTACCAAGAGATTTAACCTATTTGAAACAATAGTTGATGTGAACAGGCTGGTTAGAGACCTTACCACTTAGAAAGTTCTTTTGTAAAGGATACTCTCAGCCAGGAAACACATGTTGTAGCATCCATTCACCCCTAGTGATGATCCCTTAATTGAATCACCCTTACAAAATCCCTAAAATGTGTGACCTCTTAGCTTTTCAGAAAGTTGTGATTATTTGTCACTATTGTATTTGAATGACAATACCAATGTTGATGTTTCCCTTACTTAAAACCAAACATGATAAATTTTAAACCCAGCTCAATCTTCTATCCTGGGAGAGAAAGAGGGCATTTTCTTGAGGCTTTTCACCACAGGGTAGAGGAAGATCTCATTAAACTGTCTAAAGAGCATAACAAAGGCCACCCAAATCTGAAAACCTGAACTACAGCTGGAATTGTCCTCTTTGAAAACTTATGATGATATTGTCATTAAACAGGCAGATAAGGGTGGCTCTATTGTTGTGCTTAGTAAAGACCTCTATACCTCAGAAGCCTATCTGCAATTTAATGATACAGAGAGTTTATACAAGATTATCAGGTAATCCCACAGACAGGTTTAAGACCTCTTTACTCAATAATTTGGATGATGGTTACCATGAAGGATTAATTGATTTAGACACCTATAATTACCTCCTGGGTTCCCAACCCAGTCACTCCCATTTTTTATCACCTCCCCAAGGTACACAAGTCCTTGGAGGAGGTTAAAGGGAGACCTATAGTCTCTGTATAGGCTCCCTTTTTGAGAACCTATCATCTTGGGTTAGAGTCCCTTCTATTATCCCTTGTATACACATTACCCTCCTACCTTCAAGATACTAAACATCTTCTCCCCAATTTCGATTGTTTAGAATGGAAGGAAGACTTCTCTTGACTCACAATAGATGTTGTGGGCCTTTATTCAGTGATCCCTCATGATTTAGGGGTAGAGGCTGTTGATAAATTTCTCATTAAAAACAGTAACTGTACCCCCTACTCTTAGAAATTATATCTGTTGGGTACTGGCATTTTTGCTCAAACATTAATTTTTTTCAATTTCAGGGAGATTTCTTCCTCCAAAGACGTGGGAATGCCATGGGCGCCAAATTTGCGCCAGCATACGCCAATATCTATATGGGCGTTTGGGAAAGATCCACGTCTTTGGAGACCCATTTCGAGAATTCATTCAGGTGTACAAACTCTACATAGATGACCCTCCTCCTTTTCTGGTCAGGAACAAAGGAGGAGGCCCAGTAATTTTGTTGAATTCCTTAATCACAATAGGTATGGTTTGAAGTTTACCTATAATTTTCAAAAAACTCATATGCCCTACTTGGATGTTACTCTAATAGGTAATATTGATACCACTAGAATTACTAGCACTCTCTACAGAAAGCCAATCTTTTCCAATACCACTTTACAACCAGTTGCCACCCTAGGCATACAGGATTTGGAGTGGCTAAAGGCCACTTCATACAAATAGAACGTAACTGTACGGCTGAGTCTGACTTTCTAGTGGAGAGTGAAAAAATGAAACAGGCTCTTATCCAAAGGGGGGTATAAGACCAAAACTCTAAACCGAGCATTTTTAGAGGTCTCCCAACTGGATAGGAATTCACTTTTGAATGACCGCAGGAGTCATTCAAACAATAGATTTAATACTTCAAAACCAATTTTTTTCGACTACCGTTCAGTCCCCAATTTAATGATATTTGTAGGATTGTCGCTAAGCACTTACCTATAGTAAGTGCAGGATAGCCTAAAGGACTATGCAGGTAATGGTTGTAATTTCATCTCTCGGAGAGGTTGTACTATAGGAAACTTAGTGTCCCCCAGTGTTCTCAGGAAATCTAAGGTGACTCCAAGTAGTTGGCTAACAGTCAAGGGTCACTTCAAGTGTCACTTTGCCAAGTGTATTGCCTGTTCCTATTCGAAAACTGGCTCACAATTTCAATCTAGGTACACCCAAAAGGTATATAATCTTGACTGCTGCTTTGCCTGTTGAACTCCTTTTGTGGTCTATCTAATAGAATGCACAAATTGTATGGCACAATACACTGGCTGTTCCACCAGAGAGGTCAGAGAGAGAATCAGGGAACACCCTTAATGACATTAGCAACGGGAGAGAATGTTCTGATTTGGCAAGATAATTTCATACACTGTCATTCACAAGATGTTTCAACATCAGCCTGGCAAGTAATTTGAACATGTACGCAGCAGTGCAACAGGTGATAACAGAATTAATAGACTCCTACATAGGGAGGCCTTTTGGATCTTTCTTTTGCTAACAAGAAGACCCAAGGGCTTCAATATAGATGGAGATATTATCAACATCTGGCAACATTAATACACATACAGTATATGTAGACAGCGTTTCTGCATGTAACTTAGAATAATGATATATTTCCTATTGACAGCTTTCCCTTTAGTGTGCCCTCCATCAGTTAAATTAGTGGTCCTGTCTCTAAACCCATTTTCTTTTCTTTTCCTTATACATTTTTGAATCAGAATGACTTTTAGAGTTATTCATAGCTATATTATAGTGTCTCCCTTAGTTTACATTGATCAATATATTTGATCCTTCATCTTGGTTCAATTTTGACACTATAGATGTTATACATTCTTTATGTTCAAGCTGAGCTCATTAAGTACATAGAAGTAACATTACCTAATCTTTAAAATAAAAATACCTAGTATTTAGTTATAAACAATATGTTTTTATGTACAGGTATTACTATTTAAAGGCATTAATTAAATATTTAAAATATATAAAGATCTGTAAAACTAAATAATATTTTGCCTTACATAGACCAAATAATTACTATTGGTATGTGCAAATGCCTGTTTATATTTTATAATATATTATCAGTACCTCTATGCACTGTCCCTTTAACCAAGCGGTGTTAAGTTAGCCTTGTGGCACAGCAGCCAATCACTTTGATTTTATATGTATTTAAGTCAGTTCATATTAGTACATGTTATGAATAAGGCCTCACGGCCGAAACGCATAAGTCAGCTCACTACCTGCTGTACCTTACATTTTACTTTTTTGTATCCCATGTTATAATAAAGAACTTTTGGATTTTTTACCTGTGCTTTGAATAACTCATAGGTTTATTTTTACCTCTTGCACTTTATTTTATTTTCCCCATCTTTTGTATATTTTTTATTTATATATACATATATATTTACAATTTGCTGCCACGCTACACGACTTTACCCCTTCCCTGTGCTAGTTCTCATGCCGTGTCTCACAGAATGAGAATGAGACTCGCTTTCGCATTACACCTCACTTGTAGTACCAGCGCACATTTCTGTGTGCTGGTATTACTAAGTTGAGCGCAAATATCTCTTTTGTGTCCCTAAATTGTTTGCAAACAACAACTTTAACTTTAATTTTATACTTTGCTTTGGCTGAGTATCTTTTGCTTCCAGCAGTTTCATATACAAAATGGAACCACAAAGGAGCAATTTCCAAACATTTTATACTCTGTATCATATGTAACCTAGTTTCTCAACCTGTGGTATGTGTACCCCTGGGGGTACTTGGGGCATTGCCAAAGGGTACTCAGAGGACTGGCCTTCCTTATTTTTTTCTCCTGATGAAGCTATTGTAAACATGACATATCAAAGAAAGCTGTGTTTCTCATTACTACCCTTGAGCACTACTAACACGGCAGAGTGTGAGTATTTCCTTACCTGGGTTGGATGACTGATTCACCTCAAATTGGTAAAACTTTAGATTCTGGCTTTTTAGTGACATATGAGGGTTGAAGTTGATTTTTGCTGATAGGAACAGAGAAAGAGTATTACTGTGACTGTCACAGAGACAAGTGCCAGAAAAATGTGCCACTGTGAAATAGGTAAAGTGCATCATACTAGAATATGCTACAGTAAAATGAAATAGATAAACTGTGCATGAAATGGTATTAAAAATAAAAAACTTGGGTACCATAAATAATTACTTTCCTCATCATGCAGAAATAGTTTATTTACCTCTTTTTTTCTTTTTAATATAAGAAGTACATTGATTGCATAGAATTATTAATATCAAAGGACTATATATCTGTGTTTTATGTGTTTATTATTCTCTGTGGTAATATTGAAAATATTAAATTCGGTAAACCATAAAGCTAATTTCTGATTCCTTTATATTTACTTTATTAACATATCTGATACAAGCTTGGGAAATCAAATTATTCACATGATTTCCATTTTTGCTTGTGTAAAAGGTCAATAATATTTGTGCTACACTTGGGGCACATAGAAATCAAATGAAAGTCTTTAGGGTACTTGCTACAAAAAGGTTGAGAAACATTGACATATAATAAGCTATTGGTAACACATTAAGGTGAGAAACCAGTTTTACAGAACAATACTTCCTTTAATGTTCCATAAATTTTGACTGCTTTTGTTTGTTTTTTTTGTATTTGTTGTGTACTTGCTATGAGTTTCAGCTCTGTGTCCCTTTTCTGCGTTGCATATATTTTATGATAAAAGTTCTATTTTTTTGTTCTTTGTCCTTAAAAAGCCAGAGACATTCATTTTGTATTTGTTTATTCTCTTCATTAGTTCTTGTGTTTAACTAGATTTGTATTTACTAATTTGGTTTAAAGGGGACAATAAAATCAAAATTGTACTTTCCAGTTTACTTCTTTTATAAAATTAGCCTTGTTCTCTGGGTATAGTTTGTTAATGAATAGGCTAAGGACCACTTGTACGCTATTGGGAGCTAGCTGAACACATTGGGTAAAGCAATGACAAGAGGTATTTAAATGCAGCCACCAATCAGCAGCTAGCTCCCAGTAACATATTGCTGCTCCTGAGCATACCTGGGTATCATTTTTCAACAAATATAACTAGAGAATGAAGCAAATTTGACAACAGAAATACATTTGAATGTTCTATCTTAATCATGGCAGTTACATTTTGACTTTAACTAACTCAATATGGCAGCTCTAATTGTCACATATGTTGTGTTACACAAAAATGCTGATGAAGTGACAGGGGGATATTTTCATAAGATATACAATCTTTCAATTCATTATAATATACTGAGCACTAAACCTTGCATTTTAAAGGGACAGGTCTAGTCCCAAAATAAACTTTCATTATTCTGATAGGGCATAGCAATTTAAAAAAAACTCCAAATTGATTTTTATCACCAATTTGCTTTGTTCTCTTGGTATTCTTAGATAAAGCTAAACCTAGGAGGCCTTGAAGGCCGCCTCTTCTTTTAGGGCCTTTTGGACAGTTTTTCACCACTAGAGGCTGTTAGTTCATGTGTGTCCATATAGATGTTGACAAAAAAAAACAAAAAAAACTTGAAACAACTGGTCCAAATTCAAAGGTTATTATTGTACAATCAAGCAGGATTATGCAGCATGTCATCACTTTACAGTTAAAACAAAGTGGCGTGCAAATCATATAAAAACAGTGTCTCTTTATAGCCTCAAATTGTCCTATGTACTGTGCTTTTAACCATCCAGAATTTTTAACATAGGCAACTCGGTGGTCTTGTTATCTCGTCCATACAGCACTTGGGTGGTTTTTACTTAGCACTAAAGATTATATTTTTGCAAGCACAACAAAATAAGCTGAACTGACAGAAAGTGTATTGTTCTTAAAGCTATAAGCAATCAATTTAATATAAAGCACAGGGCAAAATGGCAGAGTTAAAAAAACAATTCTCATCCTTTTGATAATTTTATTATCACATATATTTAGCTATTACCTTGTGTTTATTATCACGCCTTTATTACTTTGTGTTTCTAATTTGACTATACTAACAGCCTGCCTACTGGAAAATGACCCCTCTAGACTGCCTACTAGGGCCTAGATTTGGAGTTTGGCGGTAGAAGGGCTGTTAACGCTCCGCAGGCTTTTTTCTGGCCGCACCATAATTTAACTCTGGTATCGAGAGTTCAAACAAATGCTGCGTTAGGCTCCAAAAAGGAGCGCAGAGCATTTTTACCGCAAATGCAACTCTCGATACCAGAGATGCCTTACGGACGCGGCCCCAGCCTCAAAAACGTGCTTGTGCACGATATCCCCATAGGAAACAATGGGCTGTTTGAGCTGAAAAAAACCCAACACCTGCAAAAAAAGCAGCGTTCAGCTCCTAACGCAGCCCCATTGTTTCCTATGGGGAAACACTTCCTACGTCTGCACCTAACACTCTAACATGTACCCGAGTCTAAACACCCCTACCCTTACACATTATAACCCCTAATCTGCCGCCCCGCTAATCGCTGAACCCCTGCATATTTTTTTTAACCCCCTAATCTGCCGCTCCGTAAACCGCGCAACCTACGTTATCCCTATGTACCCCCTAATCTGCTCGCCCTAACATCGCCGACCCCTATACTTATATTTATTAACCCTAATCTGCCCCCCACAACGTCGCCGGACACCTGCCTAACTTATTAACCCTAATCTGCGAGCGGACCTGAGCGCTACTATAATAACAGTTATTAACCCCTAATCCGCCTCACTAACCCTATAATAAATAGTATTAAACCCATAATCCTGCCCTCCCCTACATCGCCGACACCTAACTTCAATTATTAACCCTAATCTGACGGACGGAGATCATCGCTAACTATAATAAATGGATTAACCCCTAAAGCTAAGTCTAACCCTAACACTAACACCCCCCCTAACTTAAATATAATTTACATCTAACGAAATTAATTAACTCTTATTAAATAACTTAGAATCCCTGTCTCCCCCGCGCTGTAAAGCTAAATACTTACCTGTAAAATAAATCCTACACCCCCCCCAAATATAGCTACAATATAAATTATAATTATATTGTAGCTATTTTAGGATTTATATTTATTTTACAGGCAACTTTGTAATTATTTTAACCAGGTACAATAGCTATTAAATAGTTAAGAACTATTTAATAGTTACCTAGTTAAAATAATAACAAATTTACCTGTAAAATAAATCCTAACCTAAGATATAAATAAACCTAACACTACCCTATCAATAAATTAATTAAATAAACTACTACAATTACCTACCAATTAACCTAACACTACACTACTCAATAAAATAATTAAACACAATTCCTACAAATAAATACAATTAAATAAACTAGCTAAAGTACAAAAAATAAAAAAGAAACTAAGTTACAAAAATAAAAAACTATTTACAAACATCAGAAAATTATTACAACAATTTTAAACTAATTTCCACCTACTCCTAAGCCCCCCCCTAATAACTAATAACAAAGACCCCCAAAAAAAAAAAATTCCCTACCCTATTCTAAATTAAAAAAGTTAAAAGCTCTTTTACCTTACCAGCCCTGAACAGGGCCCTTTGCGGGGCATGCCCCAAGAATTTCAGCTCTTTCTGCCTGTAAAAAAAAACACATACAATACCCCCCCCCAACATTACAACCCACCACCCCACATACCCCTAATCTAACCCAACCCCCCTTAAATAAACCTAACCCACTAAGCCCCTGAAGATCTTCCTACCTTGTCTTCACCCATCCAGGTATCACCGATCCGTCCTGGCTCCAACATCTTCATCAAACCCAAGCGGGGGTTGGCGATCCATCATCCGGTGGCTGAAGAGGTCCAGAAGAGGCTCCAAAGTCTTCCTCCTATCCGGCAAGAAGAGGACATCCGGACCGGCAAACATCTTCTCCAAGCGGCATCTTCGATCTTCTTGCATCCGGTGCGGAGCCGGGTCCATCTTGAAGCAGGCGACGCGGATCCATCCCTCTTCTTCCGTTGTCTCCCGACGAATGACGGTTCCTTTAAGGGACGTCATCCAAGATGGCTTCCCTGAATTCCGATTGGCTGATAGGATTCTATCAGCCAATCGGAATTAAGGTAGGAATATCTGATTGGCTGATGGATCAGCCAATCAGAATCAAGTTCAATCCGATTGGCTGATCCAATCAGCCAATCAGATTGAGCTCGCATTCTATTGGCTGTTACCGATCAGCCAATAGAATGCGAGCTCAATCTGATTGGCTGATTGGATCAGCCAATAGGATTGAACTTGATTCTGATTGGCTGATTCCATCAGCCAATCAGAATATTCCTTACGTTAATTCCGATTGGCTGATAGAATCCTATCAGCCAATCGGAATTCAAGGGACGCCATCTTGGATGACGTCCCTTAAAGGAACCGTCATTCGTCGGGAGACAACGGAAAAAGAAGAGGATGGATCCGCGTCTGCCTGCTTCAAGATGGACCCGCTCCGCACCGGATGCAAGAAGATCGAAGATGCGCTTGGAGAAGATGTTTGCCCGGTCCGGATGTCCTCTTTCTTGCCGGATAGGAGGAAGACTTTGGAGCCTCTTCTGGACCTCTTCAGCCCACCGGATGATGGATCGCCAACCCCCGCTTGGGATGGATGAAGATGTTGGAGCGAGGACGGATCGGTGATACCTGGATGGTGAAGACAAGGTAGGAAGATCTTCAGGGGCTTAGTGTTAGGTTTATTTAAGGGGGGGTTTGGGGTTAGATTAGGGGTATGTGGGTGGTGGGTTGTAATGTTGGGGGGGGAGGGGTATTGTATGTGTTTTTTTTACAGGCAAAAGAGCTGAAATTCTATGGGGCATGCCCGCAAAGGGCCCTGTTCAGGGCTGGTAAGAGTAAAAGAGCTTTTAACTTTTTTAATTTAGAATAGGGTAGGGGAATTTTTTATTTTGGGGGTCTTTGTTATTTTATTAGGGGCTTAGAGTAGGTGTAATTAGTTTAAAATTGTTGTAATAATTTTCTGATGTTTGTAAATATTTTTTTATTTTTTGTAACTTAGTTCTTTTTTATTTTTGTACTTTAGACTAGTTTATTTAATTGTATTTATTTGTAGGAATTGTGTTTAATTAATTTATTGATAGTTGTAGTGTTAGGTTAATTGTAGGTAATTGTAGGTAGTTTATTTAATTAATTTATTGATAGGGTAGTGTTAGGTTTAATATATCTTAGGTTAGGATTTATTTTACAGGTAAATTTGTTATTATTTTAACTAGGTAACTATTAAATAGGTCTTAACTATTTAATAAGCTATTGTACCTGGTTAAAATAATTACAAAGTTGCCTGTAAAATAAACTATTAATCCTAAAATAGCTTCAATATAATTATAATTTATATTGTAGCTATATTAGGATTTATTTTACAGGGTAAGTATTTAGCTTTAAATAGGGAATAAGTTATTTAATAAGAGTTAATTAATTTCGTTAGATGTAAATTATATTTAAGTTAGGGGGGGTGTTAGTGTTAGACTTAGCTTTAGGGGTTAATCCATTTATTATAGTAGCCGATGAGCTCCGGTCGTCAGATTAGGGGTTAATAATTGAAGGTAGTTGTCGGCGATGTTAGGGAGGGCAGATTAGGGGTTAACTACTGTTTATGATAGGCGGTTTAGTGAGGCGGGATTAGGGGTTAATAACTTTATTATAGTAGCGCTCAGGTCGCTCGGCAGATTAGGGGTTAATAAGTGTAGGCAGGTGTCGGCGACGTTGAGGGGGCAGAATTAGGGGTTAATAAATATAATATAGGGGTCGGCGGTGTTAGGGCAGCAGATTAGGGGTACATAAGGATAACGTAGGTGGCGGCGCCTTTGCGGTCGGGAGATTAGGGGTTAATTATTGTAAGTAGCTGGCGGCGACGTTGTGGGGGGCAGGTTAGGGGTTTAATAAATGTATACAGGGGTCGGCGGGGTTAGGGGCAGCAGATTAGGGGTACATAAGTATAACGTAGGTGGGCGGTCGGCAGATTAGGGGTTTAAAAAATTAAATCGAGCAGTGGCGGCGAATGTGGGGGGACCCTCGGCTATTTTAAGGGGTACATAGGTAGTTTATGGGTGTTAGTGTACTTTAGGGTACAGTAGTTAAGAGCTTTACTGAACCCGCCGTTAGCCCAGAAAGCTCTTAACTCCTGCTATTTTCCGGCGGCCTGGAGTTTTGTCGTTAGAGCTCTAACGCTCACTTCAGAAAACGACTCTAAATACCAGCGTTAGAAAGATCCCATTGAAAAGATAGGATACGCAATTGCGTAAGGGGATCTGCGGTATGGAAAAGTCGCGGCTGAAAAGTGAGAGTTAGACCCTTTAATCACTGACTCCAAATAACGGCGGTAGCCTAAAACCAGCGTTAGGAGCCTCTAACGCTGGTTTTCACGGCTAACGCCAAACTCCAATCTAGGCCTTAGTGATCCTTTCCTCTAAGCATTCACACATCTTTATTGGTAGCACACAAAATACGCAATCTCTATCTAATCAGATAACACAGCAGCCAGAACTGCATCCGTCACAGGCCTAGGTCCAAATCCTGTAGTAGGCCCAAAGCTTATGAAATGCAATTGTGGAACCCCTTACAGAGATGGGATCTTCCACCTGTCTACTAGAATGACTGGAGGATCTTCAGGGGAGGCAGGTAGCTGAGCTAGGTTATCAGACGTCATCTCCTGTAGCTGTTGTATCATCTCCCTAAACATAAGGTATCTTCATCTTATTGCTGCAATGAGAAATACAAATCATTAACAATATCCAAACAATTAGTCACATCAAAATTAATCCTCTCACTACCATTATGGGTTTTAAATTATTTGTAAGCATATTGTTAAAAACCAGGCTTCCAATGATCCCATCCAGGAGAATGGGTTCCATCCCTCCTTAGATACATCTCTAGATTTTTGTTGTAACTCTTTTACCTTTGCTTCATGTGTGCCTCTTTGGGGTCATGAGAATCCTCACCCAGGGTGCAACATTCTGAGCCACTAATAGCACATGTCCTCCCCTTAAAATAGCAAGTAGGTAATCAAGAGCCATCCTATTCTGAAGAGCAACTTTCCCTAACTTGGGCTAACTCTTCATTAAGGGCATGTATAGAACATGTAGTCTCATTAATAATCCCAACCATGATACTAGCGTATTTATTCATTCTATTTGCTAGCTCAAATTCCTCAACCTGTCCAGGCAGGGAAACCACATCCAGCTTTATCTACAGATGAGAATACTCTCGCCTTATACCTTGTCTTCCCCCTAGGGATGTTTCAAACACTGAAATATTTGAGTGTGTTCAATGGCAGGTACAACTTTTCCTATGTACAGTCTGCCCCCATGCTCCCATGGGAAGCCATGCGTCGGCTTTGTTTACCACAAATAACTATGAGTCCTTGTTTCAGACCTTGGAAATCATCTTTACCATGTTTTCCCGCCATAGTTTGAAACCATACCATATTGTGATATAACTGAGTTTGACAGCTCCACTTCATCATTATCTGTCTGTTCAGGACCAGGGCACACTTGGGGCAACACCCGCTTTAAACATTTGAACAAAAACATACATTGTTACAATCAGCATTTACTATCTCGGCATGGTGCTTTGTTAGGTTCCATGTTAATGTTTAAGGTCAGCATTCTATACAAATCTGTTTTTCCCCCAGTTGTACCTTGGGCACATGACTATGTGACCCTTTTTGTTGGCTATGTGATTGACATACATTGGCCCTAGACACATTGTAGGTGTAGAAATTATACCAGCAAGTTCTAAGTATGTACCTTGGTCTGAGAGAGCATTATGAACAGAGTGATTTATATCTATTTGAACATCATAGCTGTAATCTGTCACATTTAACTCATTCATTGATATTGGTACACCTATTAAAGGTATTCCTTTATGATTGGCAGGAACATGAGAGCATATCCAGCAGTCTGCGGCATTCAGCTGCTTGGCGGTCTGTTGATGTAAAAGCCAGATTTAATTTTTTCGTTTGTAGCCCTTCACTGGTGGATAGAGGTATAAAACACAAAGAAAAGGACAAAGAGAATAGCAGTCTATGCATTTTGGTAGTTTGTTAACCCTCTTCGTCCCCAGTGGCCCACCCTTTTGGCACTTGCCCAGTAAAATTAGTCCCTCCATCAGATTCTACTGTTTCAGGTAGACCATATCTGCATACAATTTAATTTATTAGCTTTTTGTCTGTTACACCTGCCGTTGCCTTGGCAACCAGAGCAGAGGCCTCCCACCCAAGCAGGAGAAAACATGTTTACACACACCAAAACATACCTCATCAGACTCCACATTTGGGCAGCTGAATGTAGTCTATTTGCAGGTCTTTGGAATGGGGTAGTTAGGTTTTTCAAGGTGTTTCATCTCCACCTTTGTCAATCTTACCCTGGAATTGTATTTAGCACAGATCATGCATTTCCTTGTACCATTCAGTTGCAAAATTGTGAGAAACCTGGTGCACAAACCAAAAATTTTTACCACCTTGCAATCCCCTTTGGAAACATGTAAGGGAGATGAGATAGACTTGCTAAAAGTGGGGATATGCACCCCTGTATCCTGGGCTAAGCCAGGGAAACCATGGTCAGTTCCACCTAGTTCATGATTTATGGGCAAGTGAATAAAATTATTCAGGAAGATGCCCCCACTAGTTCCAAATCCTCAACACTATTCTAGGAGAAAATTCCTTCAGACACCTCCCCTGTTTAGTGTGATAGATTTGGTTGACACTTTCTTTTGTGTCTCTGTACATACTGACTCCCAACACTTGTTTGTCTTCACCTTTGAGGGACAACAGTATGCTTGGTTGAGATTGCCACAGGGGATGGTCACTTCGCCATCTGAATTTGGTCAAGTTATGAAACAGGTCCTAGATAGTTGGCATCCTGGTCCTAGATAGGTGGCATCCTGTCTGCGCTAACAGGAGTTAGCACGCTTTTCAGCATGCTAAGGTAAGTAAAAACGAAAGAAAATGTATAAATACTGATGAAATTGGTTTTCTTTCATTTTAGTTGGTGCATTAATTTGGATTTTTGGTATAAATGTGCTTTCATCTGAAATTAATGCACGTCTACTGTTTACATTAATTAAAGGGATGATAAAGTCAAAATTAAACTTTAAATGGATACTAAAGAACATACAATTCAAACAACTTTCAAAGTTAATTCAGTTATCAATTTTGCTTAGTTATCTTGGTATTATTTCTAAAAGAGTTATTGTAGGTGATCTCAGGAGCATGCATGTATGTTTAGCCATCTGTCAGCTACAATGACTCAAATACTACTACTATACGACTGCTAAGAGACACATGCACTATCTTAAACTTCTTTAAGCCTACCAAGTTTACTCTTCAACCACAATATACCAAAAGAACCAAAGCAAATTAAATACTTAGAAGTAGTTTGGAAAGTTTGGAAATGTCATGCTCTATCTAAATTATGAAGTTCCTTTTGTATATAAGTCCCTTTAAGACTGTTCAAACAACATATACAATGTGATAAGAAAGTCTTGTTAATCACGTAAAAATTGTAACAGGCATATCACAGGATGTTCCAGGGAGTTTTTTTTTAGCTTCAGCACCCTGATAGCGTTTTGCTTATTGGTGGCTAAATTTAGCCATCAATAAGCAATTGTAACCAGGTTCCTGAACCAAAAATGGGCCAGCTCCCTAAGTTTTACCCTTCCAGCTTTGTAAATAAAGTATAGCAAGAGAACGAAGAAAATTTAAAAAAGGAGTAAATTATCAAAAATGCTTAAAATTGCATGCTCCTATCTGAATCATGAAGGTAAAACAAGACGGTTAACTGCTTCAGTGCTGATAATGACTGCCTGTGCTTGTGAATTCAGATTGTTTTCTTTTGTTTGTCTTGATTTTTACACCAGTTGATTGGCTCATCAGCTGTTTCCAATGTAAAACATAAAATGCTCAGTTTTCATTAGGAAAGCTTTATTTTTAAACAAATAATTTACAGCTGCAACACTTAGGAACACATTTGCAAAACAGATTTTAAGTGATTGCTTGCAATTGTAAAAAAATTCACATATCTATAAGCATTAAAAAAAGAAAAGGGCTGTGATAGGGAAAAGGTGCGGATAAAAAAAACCCCTCCAATGTATAATTTATTAAACTAATATAGTTTTTATTTTGTAGAGGGAGTTTCTTGTTGTATTAAGTAGGGTTTTTGAAAGCATTTTGATGCCATTTCCCCACACCAGTTAACAGTTGTGAGATAAGATGGGGGTTCCAATGATTATAATTTACAGCAACTTATGTATGTGACAAGGTAAATTACAAATCTTTTTTAATTCTACTGTCTTCAATTTGCAATGTAGGACTATGGGCCCGGTGATGTAAAGGTCTCTGAGCTGACGAGATTCTCTAAGAATGCTCACCAGTACTTCTATTTCTCTGGTGGAATTCACTAAAACGACTTACACTAAGGGACGTATACTGCATTTTTTGTATGGGAAGGAGATGCAAACATTACAAATGTGCATAATGAAAATTTTTATTTAAAAATAATAAAAAGGAATAATTGAACCATTCACACAAAAAGTAAACAGTAAAAATTGTATATTGTTGAAGTACATCAAAAATAGTAACAAAATTATTCAACAAAAATCGTATTTTATAAACAAATTAAAATTTGTATGTAAATTACACAGAAAAAAGCATTAAATATGCATAGCATAAATCAAAAGGTGGAAAGTATTTATCAAAATATTCAAAATATGAATTACTCTGAAAGGAAAATCTAAGCATACAACAATACAGCGACATTAAGGTACAATGCACTTAAAATAATGTATTTTGATTTGTATTAGGTGTAATATTAAAGTTTAATTATACGCTAGTATATGCACACCTATCCCATTTCCTTACATTAAACTCCCTCCTTGACCCAAGGCAATCTGAATTTCATCCCCATCACTCCACAGAGACAGCAATTGTTAAGGTTACCAACGACCTACTTACAGCAAAATCAAAAGGCCACTTCTCTTGCTTATCCTCCTTGATCTGTCTGCAACCTTCGATACTGTTGACCACCCTCTTTTGCTCCAAACCCTCCAATCCTTCTGCATTTGTGACACAGCCTTCTTGTGGTTCTTTTCCTACTTATCAAACCGTACATTTAGTGTAGCCTTCTCTGGGGCCTCCTCTGCCCCGTCACCACTTTCTGTTTGGGTACTGCAAGGCTCTGTCCTCGGTCCCCTTCTCTTCTCAATCTACACGTCATCATTAGGTTCCCTAATAAAGTCCCATGGGTTCCAATATCATTTGTATGCCAACGATACCAAAATCTACTTCTCTGCACCAGACCTATCTCCTTCCTTGCTAACCCGTGTCACTAACTGTCTTTCTCACATCTCTTCCTGGATGTTCTCTCACTGCCTCAAGCTAAATCTCTCCAAAACTGAGCTCCTTATTTTCCCCCCTTCTCTTAAAATCCCTAATCTCTCTATAACTGTTGTGAACTCCATCATTACCCCTACCCTGCATGCCAGATGTCTTGTGGTCACATTTGACTCGGATCTTTCTTTCACTCTTCACATTCAGTCCTTGGCTAAATCCTGCTGCTTCCACCTTAAAAAAATCTCTAAAATTAGACATTTCCTTACACAAGACACAGCTAAGATTTTAATGTATTCTCTCATCCTTTCCAACCTTGATTACTGCAACTCTGTCCTCTCTGGTCTCCCCAGCTGCCGCCTAGCTCCTTTACAATCCATAATGAATGCCTCTGCCGTTTACAGGACTTCTACAGACTGGCTCCAATCTTGTTGAACTCTCTGCCTCGCTCCACAAGACTCTCCCCTAGTTTTGAAAGCTTCAAGCGCTCCCTAAAGACTCTACTGTTCAGGGATGCATACAACCTCTACACTAACCTTTCTTTATACCAGTTCCTCTCCTCCATTGCTATCCCTTTGAACCCCCTTAGCATGTAAGCCTAAGAGCCCAGCTGTTTGAAGATCACCTTGTTAAGAGATGACTACAACAGTGCGACTCTTGGCAGGGGCCTCTACCCGTTTGATCCCTATCAATGTTTCCTTGTAATCCATCAATGTCTATAGCGCTGCGCTCTACAAATAACCAATAATAATAATACGCTAGGTTCTCCTAATGTACTTCGTTTGCTTCCATTGCAAAACGTTTTTGGAGGCAAATTACTATTATCAAATTTGCTTCATTCCCATGATATTCTGTGTTGAAGAGATACCTAGGTAGGTATCTGGAGCACTACATGGCATGAAAATAAAACTGCCATATATTGCTCTTGCAAATTGGACTATATTCTTGCAAAACCGCTAGCCATACAGGTAGATACGAGTGTGCGTTCGTGTTTTTAACGCTTAAAAAATTATAATTTCAGCGTTAAACTAGCAACCACAGCCATTACCAAATCTTTTCGGTATAGCTGTACTACTCTAATAGCTGTATTTTAATAGGGCTATTAGATTAGGTGTGATAATTAGTTTAATAGCTGTAAATTGGTTTATTTATTTTCTGTAATTTAGTGGTTTTTTTTTTTTTGAACTTTAGCTAATTTAATTTAGGTACTGTATTTAATTTAGTTAATTTATTTAAGTATAGTGTAGTGTTAGGTGATTTCTTAGGTTAGGTTTCATTTTACAGGCATTTTGTGTTTATTTTAGCTAGATAGTTATTAAATATTTAATAACTATTTAATAACTATTCGTACCTAGTTAAAATAAATACAAAACTTGCCTGTAACAATAAAAAATAAACAGCCTAAACTAGCTACAATGTAACTATTAGTTATATTTTAGCTATCTTAGGGTGTTATATTGTAGCTATCTCTAGAGTTTATTTTACAGGTAAGTAATTTAGTTTTAAATAGGAATAATTTAGTTAATGATAGTAATATTTATCTTAGCATTTATTTAAATTATATTTAAGTTAGGGGGTCGTTAGGGTTAGGGTTAGACTTAGGTTTAGGGAGTTAATAACTTTAATATAGTGGGCGGCGACAATGGGGGGTGGCAGATTAGGGGTTAATAAATAGTAGGTAGTTTGTGGCGACATTGGTGCGGCAGAATAGGGGTTAATAAATAGTATGTAGGTGTCAAGCGATGTTGGGGGCAGCAGACTAGGGTTAATACTATAACTGTAGGTGGTGACAGTGTCCGGCAGCAGCAGATTAGGGGTTAATAATTATAATGTACGGTGTTGGCGATGTGCGGGGGTGGCAGATTAGGGTTAACAAGTGTAAGATTATGGGTGTCTAGACTCGGGGTTCATGTTAGGGTGGTTAGGTGTAGACATAAATTTTATTTCCCCATAGGAATCAATGGGGCTGCGTTAGTGAATTTTACGCTGCTTTTTTGCAAGTGTTAGACTTTTTCTCAGCCGGCTCTCCCCGTTGATTCCTATGGGGAAATCATGCACAAGCACGTACGACCAGCTCACCGCTGACGTAAGCAGTGCTGGTATTGGAGTGCGGTAATGAGCAAAATTTTGCTCAACGCTCACTTCTTGTCTTTTAACGACGGGTTTCTGAAAACTCGTAATACCAGCGCTGCAGGTAAGTGAGCGGTGAGGGAAAACTGCTCGTTAGCACCGCATAGCCTCTAACGCAAAACTTGTAATCTGGGCCAAAGTATCTAATTACAAAAAATAAAAAATACTAAATTACTAAAAATAACAAACACTAAATTACGAAAAATAACAAACGAAATTATCAAAAACAGAAAAGAATTATACCTAATTTAATAGCCCTTTAAAAATAAAAAAGCCAACCAAAAATAAAAAACCCTAGCCTACAATAAACTACAAATAGCCCTTAAAAGGGCCTTTTGTAGGGCATTGCCCTAAGTTAAACAGCTCTTTTAACTGTAAAAAGACCACCCAACAGTAAAACCCACCACCCAACCAACCCCCCAAAATAAAAACCTAACTCTAAAAAAAAACTAAGCTACCCATTGCCCTGAAAATAGCATTTCTATGGGCATTGCCCTTAAAAGGGCATTCAGCTCTTTTTCTTTGCCCTTAAAAGGGCATTAAGCTATTTTAAGAATGCCCAAAACCCTAATCTAAAGAAAAAAAAAACACCCAAAAAAAACTTTAAAAAAAACTAACACTAACGCCCGACGATCCACTTACAGTTTTTGAAGTCTGGACGTCCATCCTCATCCAGGCGTCAAAGTCTTCATCCAGACGGAGAGGTCTTCATCCATCCAGGTGGCGTCTTCTATCCTCATCCAGGCGGCATTTTCTATCTTCATCCCGGCGGCGCAGAGCAGCTCCATCCTGAAGACATCCGGCGCAGAGCATCCTCTTCATACGGTTGCCGCCGTATACTGAATCTTTAATGCAAGGGAGCCTTTCAAAATGGTGTCCCTTGCATTCCTATTGGCTGATTTGATTTTGGAAATTCAAATCAGCCAATAGGACGAGAGCTACTGAAATCCTATTGACTGTTCAAATCAACCAATAGGATAAGAGCTACTGAAATTCTATTGGCTGATTTGAATCGCCAATATAATTTTAGTAGCTCTCATCCTATTGGCTGATAGCTACTCAGATATCAATGGACATCAATAGGGCTGCCTTACGGAGCTTTTCATTCTGCAATCGCAGGTGTTAGGTTTTATTCTGACCCTCTCTCCCCATTGATGTCTATGGGGAAAGCGTGCATGAGCACGTCAAAACATCGCTTGTATTTTATACGGTATGGCGCTTACGCAACCATATCGGACGCACAAGCTGGCTGTTTGAAAACTTGTAATGGTAGCGCTATGGAGGGGGAAATAACGCAAATTTTTTTGCATTTGTTAAATACCCTCTAACGCACATAATTTGTAATCAACCTGATGGTGTGCTGCAGAAATGGGCCAGCTCCTAAGCATATGTCCCTGCTTTACAACAAAAGATACCAGGAGAATGAAAAAATATTGATAAAAGAAGTAAATTAGAAAGTTGTTTTTAAATCACATTCTCTATCTGAAAAATGAATAGTTTGTGTTTCATATCCCTTTAATTGTACATTTTAGAGTAAAATTAAAATGCTCTGTTTTGTTAGAGTATTATATGTGATATTACAAGTTTATGGTAAAAAAGAATTACCAGAGAATGTTAGCGTGGCGGACATTATTTAGCATGCTCCATACTTTTCCATGGATAGTGTGGCCACGATAAACACCACTCAACTTGCAAGTGGTGAGTTATGTGTCGAGCACAACATAACAGCCCTTAAAAAGCACGCCCGGTGACTTGAAGTTAAATATTAGGACTAGAATAAAGGTATAACTATACGCATGTAAAGCATTTAAAAATAAAGTATTTCACACACATCTATAAATCTTAAAAGTAAACTATATGTTTTTTTTTATTAAAATGAATGTTTAAAAAAGTGTTTTAAAGGGATATGGTAAATGACAAGGTGTTGAACTGGGAAAGGCTCAAATGTGTGTGTATTTGTATGTATATATGTGTGTGTATTTGTATGTGTGTATGTATATATGTGTGTTTATTTGTATGTGTATATGTATATATGTGTGTGTATTTGTATGTGTTTATGTATATATGTGTGTATCCATATGTGTGTATGTATATATGTGTGTTTATTTGTATGTGTGTATGTATATATGTGTGTGTATTTGTATGTGTGTATGTATATATGAGTGTATATTTGTATGTGTGTATGTATATATGTGTGTTTATTTGTATGTGTATATGTATATATGTGTGTGTATTTGCATGTGTGTATGTGTGTATGTATATATGTGTGTGTATTTGTATGTGTTTATGTGTATATGTGTGTATATTTGTATGTGTGTATGTATATATGTGTGTATTTGTATGTGTTTATGTATATATGTGTGTATCCAGATGTGTGTATGTATATATATATGTGTGTTTATTTGTATGTGTGTATTTGTATGTGTGTATGTATATATGTGTGTGTATTTGTATGTGTGTATGTATATATGTGTGTGTATTTGTATGTGTGTATGTGTATATGTGTGTATATTTGTATGTGTGTATGTATATATGTGTGTATTTGTATGTGTTTATGTATATATGTGTGTATCCATATGTGTGTATGTATATATGTGTGTTTATTTGTATTTGTGTATGTATATATGTGTGTGTATTTGTATCTGTGTATGTATATATTTGTGTTTAATTGTATGTGTATATGTATATATGTGTGTGTATTTGTATGTGTTTATGTATATATGTAGTGTATACCTATCCATATGTGTGTATGTATATATGTGTATTTATTTGTATGTGTGTATGTATATATGTGTGTGTATTTGTATGTGTGTATGTATATATGTGCGTGTATTTGTATGTGTGTATGTATATATGTGTGTATATTTGTGTGTGTGTATGTATATATGTGTGTATACTATCCATATGTGTGTATGTATATATGTGTGTTTATTTGTATGTGTGTATGTATATATGTGTGTGTATTTGTATGTGTGTATGTATATATATGTGTGTATCCGTATGTGTGTATGTATATATGTGTGTGTATTTGTATCTGTGTATGTATATATGTGTGTATATTTGTATGTGTGTATGTATATATGTGTGTTTAATTGTATGTGTATATGTATATATGTGTGTGTATTTGTATGTGTTTATGTATATATGTGTGTATACTATCCATATGTGTGTATGCATATATGTGTGTTTATTTGTATGTGTGTATGTATATATGTGTGTGTATTTGTATGTGTGTATGTATATATATGTGTGTATCCGTATGTGTGTATGTATATATGTGTGTTTATTTGTATGTGTGTATGTATATTTGTATGTGTGTATGTATATATGTGTGTGTATTTGTATATGTGTATGTATATATATGTGTGTATCCGTATGTGTGTATGTATATATGTGTGTGTATTTGTATGTGTGTATGTATATATGTGTGTGTTTATTTGTATGTGTGTATGTATATATGTGTGTGTATCTGTATGTGTGTATGTATATATGTGTGTATCCGTATGTGTGTATGTATATATGTGTGTATCCATATGTGTGTATGTATACATGATTATGCAGAGCTTATTTTTGTTAAAAAGGTGCCTGTACTCATTGATTATTGATTGATATACTGTGCTTAGTAACTTTGAGAAAATCAAAGGGACAAAGTTATTTACAATGGTTTATATATTTTTCAGCCCCCGCTTGATAAAACAAATATTAGCTGTTATGAGATGGGAGGTGAGTAGCCCCACAAAAAGCCCTGTGTTTATGTATGTGTGTGTTTTACATGTGTATATGTATGTTTACACATGCATACTGTGATGTACAACACACATATACTGTTTAAATATACTTCTACTGTATGTTTTGTGTGTATTTGTATGTGTGTATGTGTTTGTCTGTACGTCAGTACACACTACCTACATCTAATATATCTAATATTATATATATATCTATATATAAATATTATAATATGTATATATATATATATATATAATATATATATAGAAGTCTATTAGGTGAGGGAATTAGCATGGCCATGCTGTCCGACCTCTAGATGGGAGCACACTTGAGGCTTTTGCTTGAGCACTACTATTTTACTTTTATCTTGTAATAGCAGCACAAGAATAAGAGCACTATTGATTTAACTTGATCAGTGTAAGCACTCAACAGAGCTAACATTTCCGCTCTCCACTTGTAATCTAGGCCTATGTGTTTAATACTTAAAAACTCAGTTCCACTTGTGTGCAGACCCAGATAAGGAAACAGCTGATGAGTCAATCAGCTTGTATATATATATATATACTGTATATATATATATATATATATATATATATATATATATATATATATATATATATATATATATATATATATATATATATATACATGCTCCAACTGCTGCATCATCATCTGAAATGTCACCAGGGCATTCCAAGACTGTATTTTTGTTTATAGACCTTTACAGGAGTTAAAAGCATAATACAAAAGATGCAATGTGAACTGCTGTAACAATATAGAGCATTTTATTTATTTACACTACAATGTCTCTTCAAGTGTATTGATTAAATCATTGCCTAAATCATTCCCATCAGCACAAAAAAAACTGGAAGAATAAGCCCTGAAATCTTTATATAATGCTGAAGGCTCAGGTAGGATCTGTGTCTAAGCCGATCCCCTGATTATTTTCCATCATACCTCTCATACTTGAGAAAAATCCAAGTCTATACCATAGCGTCACTCTTCTGTTCTTTCCGCTTAGACAAAGCAAACTCCAGTCACTTACTCCATTGGTTTACTTGAGATTATACACAGATGTGGATGCAACTAATAAAACCTCTTCCATAAGATGCCTATTTCACATTATTTTCATATTCACCATTGTTCACTATTTCTCTATTTATGTCTGAGCTTGCAACACATATAGGGCGCGATCACATATATGGCGCAGGTTTTGGCGCAAGCGTGGGAACCCGCGCCGCCCGTAATTTCACCTTGCACATCGGGGTATTACATATACTGCGCTGTTAGATGCTTAACTGGCGTAAGTAGGACACACTGTCGATCCTCTGAAATGTGCGCAAAACACATATTAGTAGCCGCAAGGTAACTATACGCCGTATTTTATCCATGGAAGTGTCAATAAAGAGTAGTTTTATGCAAATTAGGCTAAAAATCATACAAATGAACCGCGATTTCATATAAAAATGCGACATGTAATTCAGCTATTCAAAAATCATATACGAGTTATACCTCACTTTACAGCGATTCGCTAAAACAGCGCTTTGTGGAGCTGAAGTTCAACCTCCAAGGATTTTGAAACACTGCTGTACTCATTGTGAGATTGCTAGAAAAGTGAATGGCACCATTTTGTTATGCTTAGTTCACTCTGTTTATAGCATTACAGTGCAATCTGTGTCTCAGTGCTATAGTCTGGCAAATTTTACTACAGTAATTGTCACTAATTTACAGGTACAGTATTTATTGAATATTAATTGAATACTTGCTGTGCTAGTGTTAAACTAAACATAGCACTATTGCACACCTAATATATGTTAGTTCAAACATGTTTTCAGGATTTTAAACACTGAAAAGAAAGCTAAAACTGCCTTGTTTCACTTTAAGGCGGTTTTCACTTTACAGCGGGGCTCCGGTCCCTAACCCGCTGTATGAGCGGGGTATACCTGTATAAACCCATATACAACCCATATATAAAGAGATGAAGGTAATACAATTATGATTTCCCATTGTTCTCTCCTACAAGTATTGTTGATTGTTTTGAGAAGAAATTTAAAGTAAATAAGCAAGTATATGTCCACAATGTGATAAAGTACCTACAAGCTCAATCCATTTGATTATGTTGTGGCTTCAAACTATTTCAAATACACAAATAAACCTTAAAAAATCATAGTATACTGTCCCTTTAACCTTAAGATGCTGCTTAAATGTATGCGTTTGTTAAGGCTTCCAGGGAGTTAAGTTGCTTTTTTAGTCAGTGCAAGGGTTGCTGCGCCTGCAATTTGTGGCGAGATAAGAATGGAGTAGATTCTCTGAATTCTGCACGCGTAAGTCCTTAAGCTGTTTATTGGATACTAAATTGCGCGTCTGTTCTATGTTAGTCTATGGTTAAAAAAAGTACGTCCGAAGGGTGAAATATACACACGTAACTTGTATGCTATGCCGTATATGTAATACCAAAATCGTGTAAAATCTGGCGTCGCCGGCTTTTGCGGGCGACGCTGCATATGAAATGGAGGGCCATAGTTCTTATCTTCAGTGCAAGTTGCTCATTCGTTGTATCCTCTTTGTAATATTATAATGCTTGATCTGTGTGTGGTTAGGTTTGTGTCACTCAACCTGCTAAAGAATTGCTGTTTTAAAGCATGTGTGTGTGTGTACATATGGATTTATTAAACAAACACACATTTTAAAGCTAGGTTAAAACCAAAAATGAAAAGTTAGTTACAGCATTTGGCTAAATGGTGATAGGTCCAGGAGCCACATCAAGGCCTCTTCTTACCTTGTTCCCTAACCTACAGCTAGGAGACAGAGTGAGAGAGTGAATGACTGTGAGAGAGAGAGTGTGAGAGCGAGGGAGTGAGAGAGAAAGAGAGAGGGAGTGAGAGCGCAAGAGAGTGTGAGAGAGGGGGAGAGAGAGGGGGGAGTGAGAGAGAGTGTGTGAGAGAGAGAGAGAGAGAGAGAGAGAGAGTGTGAGAGCGAGGGAGTGAGAGAGAGAGAGAGAGAGAGAGAGAGGGAGTGAGAGTGCAAGAGAGTGTGAGAGAGAGGGAGAGAGGGGGAGTAAGTGAGAGAGAGTGTGTGAGAGAGAGGGAGAGAGAGAGAAGAGAGAGAGAGAAAGTGAGTGAGTGAAAGAGAGCATCTCAAACCAAAGTGGGTACAAATCCCATTGAACTGGCAAACCTCACAGCTCTGGGTGCTCACCAGGCACTCACAGGCAGACAACTAGGTTTATATCCAGTGATCCAGGCAGTTAACCCCCAGCCTAGCCTGGGTGGAAATCGCAATAGAAAAATAACAAAATACCCAGCACTCACTTAGATGCACACAGGTTGGTTAAAAGCAAAACTGAAAATTTTGTGACAGCATTTGGCCAATTGGTGATAAGCTCAGGGGCTACATCAAGGCCTATTCTTACCTGGGTCCCTAACCTACAGATAGGAGAGAGAGAGAGAGAGAGAGAGAGAGAGAGAGAGTGAGTGAGTGAGTGAGTGAAAGTGAGAGAGTGAGAGTGAAAGTGAGAGAGAGAGAGTGAAAGTGAGAGAGTGATTTTTTTACCCAATCAAACCATCCATAAAAAAAAGTTAGCTGAACACATTTTATTCCACCTGACAAAAAATACAGACCATTATAGCTTGACTCGCTCAAAGACATAATATTATGTTGATTTAAAACACCCACACAGAATAAATATCAACAGCACTTAGATCTTCAATTGTAAAACACTGTTAAAACAAGAACAAAAGTTATGTCTGTCCTTGCTTTAATGGTGCTTGAATAAAATACTGTTTTTTTATAGCTGCAAGTGCTGTGGATATGTATTCCGTGTAGATATTCATACAGTTCTACAATAGCAGCGTAGACCTTAAGACCTATCCACAAGCATTAAAAAGCATTGGCGGACATCTGGGTGAAGGATTCTGATTAGCATCATTAAGAGCAAACACAATTCAATTAGCCAAAATCTAGCAAAAATAAAAAAATGTTCACATCAATATAATGTAGCATGAAAAAACAGGTAGCCAATAAAAATGTAGTTGGTTCTGCATAACCTGCTTATTCTTTCTTTCTCTCTTTCTTTCTTTCTCTCTCTCTTTCTTTCTTTCTTTCTTTCTTCCTGAATGAATCAATGATTTCTTGTCATATTTGCAGAGATGTTTCCCTCTCCACCAGTAAAGCAGAGGGAGTTGTTCTTATCAGCTTAGTAGTAGTACAAAGCCAATGCTGCAGTAGTTGTTTCAGTAGAAATGTAAACAGTTTTACTTATCATTTCATTCAGGCAAAATATAGAAAATATTTTTGACATGTAAGAATGCTACAACCTCCTTTTCCTGTCACAACTAAGAGTGACAGCACATGCAATAACAGAAACACCAATCCCAACTCACTGTCTTACTACATACCATGTTTTTTACTCCTCTCTGATTAGATAAAAGCATTTAGCCATTCTTTTTCAATTTTTCTATGGTTCTACCCCTCCCCCCATTTACTTGCCATTTTTCAAGCAGACGTTTGATCTGCGCAGTTTCATTTAATCTCAACTGTGAAACTAATATTGTGTCAAAAAACAACTCACAATACAACATTGCAACTGGTAAATTGTGCAATTCAAGGAGATTTGTACCCTCCCCATGTCACATCTTTGAGCTGACATTCCAGTAAAATCAACGGAGGAACATCTATTTTGTAACTGTTCACCTCTCGTTGTGTAGAATGAGCTTCACTGTGATGTATACAAGCATTACCAAAATGCCATCAGATCTTTATGGAACAAAAAAAAACAGGGACAAAAACTTCCTCAATAGAACTGATAAAATATGAAATAAGACTGCTGTCAAAAAAGGCACATGTGAGTGATTCTTTATTATTGTACATAAAGTGTGATATACAAATACAATTCTATTTTTTGGAAGTACAATTTAGTTTTTTTTTTAGAAGTGAACTCTTATTTTTCTGAAGTACACTTTTCTTTTTTGTAAATACAATAAAATGTGTCAAAACACTGTCAAACATAGATGCTATATCCCAATTTCCTAAAGGACTTGTGATGTCACAGCAGTCAGTTCAGCAGTTTGCCTGGGAGCTAACTACTGCTTTTGGTTTTAATTAAATGTGGATAAATGACTGACAACCCCAGCACATCAGCATCTCAGGTAAACTTTTTAACATTTATCACATAACATACAACATGGCTTAGCATATGATTATTCTTATTTGCATAATACAGCACTATAAAGAGGAAACATAATAAATGCTTACCTGATAAATTAATTTATTTAATGGTGGTGAGAGTCCAGGATCCATTACTCCTGGGAATTATACTTCCCTACCACTTGGAGGAGGTAAGATTCCCAATAACTCTATACAACCCCACCCACCTCACTAGTATCCCACTCTAACCTATAGCAGAGCACAAAGAGGAAGGAAAAGTAATAAGAGCAAACAAAAGAGAAGCAGGGAAAAAAAGATGTGTGGGGTCTCGTGGACTCTCACCACCATAAAAGAAATTAATTTATCAAGTAAGCATAAATTATGTTTTCTTTTATACAGGTGTTGAGAGTCAAATGATCCATTACTCCTGGAAACTAATACCCAAGACTGTGGAGTCCACAAGTAATAACAGATGGATGGGATCTGAGAAACATCTTTTTTCACTGAGAAACTAAATCCACAACCCTAATAAAACCAAAAGAAAAGGCAATACAAAATAACCAACAGGCAAAAATAAATCAACCTGAGACAACTGCCTGAAGGACACCCAACTAAAGGCTGCCTCAGAAGAAGCAAGAACATTAAAATGGTAGAAAAAGTAAAACTTTCTAAAAACACAACCGGTGGCAAATAGTCTGAAAAAAAGAGAGCAGAAAACCATTTTGGTGGAGGCTGACCTGCCTCCTAGAAAACTATGACCTAGATTTGGAGTTTGGCGGTAGCCATGAAAACCAGCGTTAGAGGCTCCTAACGCTGGTTTTAGGCTACCGCCGGTATTTAGAGTCACTCAAAATAGGGTCTAACGCTCACTTTTCAGCCGCGACTTTTCCATACCGCAGATCCCCTTACGTCAATTGCGTATCCTATCTTTTCAATGGGATCTTCCTAACTCCGGTATTTAGAGTCGTTTCTTAAGTGAGCGTTAGACATCTAACGACAAAACTCCAGCCGCTGGAAAAAAGTCAGTAGTTAAGAGCTTTCTGGGCCAAAGCCGGTTTATAAAGCTCTTAACTACTGTACTCTAAAGTACACTAACACCCATAAACTACCTATGTACCCCTAAACCGAGGTCCCCCCACATCGCCGCCACTCGATTACATTTTTTTAACCCCTAATCTGCCGACCGCCACCTACGTTATCCTTATGTACCCCTAATCTGCTGCCCCTAACACCGCCGACCCCTATATTATATTTATTAACCCCTAATCTGCCCCCCACAACGTCTCCGCCAGCTACCTACACTTATTAACCCCTAATCTGCCGTCCGCACGCCGCCGCCAGCTACATTATCCCTATGTACCCCTAATCTGCTGCCCCTAACACCGCCGATCCCTATATTATAATTATTAACCCCCTAATCTGCCCCCCACAACGGTCGCCTCCACCTGCTGACAATATTAACCCCTAATCTGCCGAGAGCGGACCTGAGCGCTACTATAATAAGTTATTACCCCTAATCGCCTCACTAACCCTATAATAAACTAGTATAACCACTAATCATGCCCTCCCTAAATCGCCCCGAACACCTAACTCAATTATTAACCCTAAACAGCCGACCGGAGCTCACCGCTATTCTAATAAAAGGATTAACCCCTAAAGCTAAGTCTAACCTAAATAAACACCCCCTAAGTTACAAGTATAATTTACATCTAACGAAATAAATACTCTTATTAAATAAAATATTCCTATTTAAAGATAAATACCTTACCTGTAAATAATCCTAAATAGCTACAATATAAAATCTATATTTATATTATAGCTATTTTAGGATTATATTATTTTACAGGTAACTTTTGTATTTATTTTAACCAGGTTAAGAACTATTTACTAGCTACCTAGTTAAAATAATTACAAATTTACCTGTTAAAAGAAATCCTAACCTAAGTTACAATTAAAACTAACACTATACTATCAATAAATTAATTAAATAAAACATACCTACAATTACCTACAATTAACCTAACACTACCACTATCAATAAATTAATTAAATACAATTCCTACCAAATAAATACAATTAAATAAACTTGCTAAAGTACAAAAAATAAAAAGAACTAAGTTACAAAAAATAAAAAAGATATCTACAAACATCAGAAAAATATTTACAACAATTTTAAACTAATTACACCTACTCTAAGCCCCCTAATAAAACAACAAAGCCCCCAAAATAAAAAATGCCCTACCCTATTCTAAATACTAAAGTTAAAAGCTCTTTTACCTTTACCAGCCTGAACAGGGCCCTTTGCGGGGCATGCCCCAAGAAGTTCAGCTCTTTTGCCTGTAAAAAAAAAAAACATACAATACCCCCCCCAACTTACAACCCACCCACCCACATACCCCTAATCTAACCCAAACCCCCCTTAAATAAAACCTAACACTAAGCCCCTGAAGATCATCCCTACCTTGTCTTCACCTCACCCCAGTATCACCCGATCCGCTCCTGGCTCCAAAATCTTCATCCAACCCAAGCTGGGGGTTGGCGATCCATCATCCGGTTGCCTGAAGAGGTCCAGAAGAGGCTCAAAGTCTTCATCCTATCCGGGAAGAAGAGGCGATCCGGACCGGGCAACCATCTTGATCCAAGCGGCATCTTCTATCTTCATTCCGATGACGACGGGCTCCATCCTGGAGACCTCCACCGCGGACCCATCTTCTTCGGCGATGTCCAACTGCAGAATGACGGTCCTTTAAGGGACGTCATCCAAGATGGCGTCCCTCGAATTCCGATTGGCTGATAGGATTCTATCAGCCAATCCGGAATTAAGGTAGGAATATTCTGATTGGCTGATGGAATCAGCAATCAGAATCAAGTTCAATCCGATTGGCTGATCCAATCAGCCAATCAGATTGAGCTTGCATTCTATTGGCTGATCGGAACAGCCAATAGAATGCAAGCTCAATCTGACTTGGCTGATTGGATCAGCCCAATCGGATTGAACTTGATTCTGATTGGCTGATTCCATCAGCCAATCAGAATATTCCTACCCTTTAATTCCGATTGGCTGATAGAATCCTATCAGCCAATCGGAATTCGAGGGGACGCCATCTTGGATGACGTCCCTTAAGGAACGTCATTCGGCTAGTAGGCGTCGGGAGAAGAGGATGTTCCGCGTCAGAGGTCTGCAAGATGGATCCGGAAGAAAGAAGATTGAAGATGCCGTTGATAGAAGACTTCATCCGGATCATGGACCTCTTCAGCTCCCGCATGGATGAAGACTTCAGCCGGATCATGGACCTCTTCAGCCCCCCGCTTGGCTTGGATCAGGACATCGGAGGAGCTCTTCAGACGGATCGGTGAACCTGGCAGGGTGAAGATAAGGTAGGAGATCTTCAGGGGCCTTAGTGTTAGGTTTATTTAAGGGGGGTTTGGGTTAGATTAGGGGTATGTGGGTGGTGGGTTGTATGTTGGGGGGGGGGTATTGTATGTTTTTTTGACAGGCAAAAGAGCTGAATTCTGTGGGGCATGCCCCGCACAGGGCCCTGTTCAGGGCTGGTAAGGTAAAAGAGCTTTGAACTGTAGTAATTTAGAATAGGGTAGGGCATTTTTTTATTTTGGGGGGTCTTTGTTATTTTATTAGGGGGCTTAGAGTAGGTGTAATTAGTCTTAAAATTGTTGTAATATTTTCTTATGTTTGTAATATTTTTTTTATTTTTTGTAACTTAGTTATTTTATTTTTTTGTACTTTAGCTAGTTTATTTAATTGTATTTATTTGTAGCAATTGTATTTAATTAATTTATTGATAGTCTAGTGTTAGGTTTATTTGTAACTTAGGTTAGTATTTATTTTACAGGTAATTTTGTAATTATTTTAAACTAGGTAGCTATTAAATAGTTCTTAACTATTTAATAGCTATTGTACCTGGTTAAATAAATACAAAGTTACCTGTAAAATAAATATTAATCCTAAAAAAGCTATAATATAAATATAATATATATAGTAGCTATATTAGGATTTATTTTACAGGTAAGTATTTATCTTTAAAATAGGAATAATTTATTTAATAAGAGTTAATTTATTTCGTTAGATTTAAATTATATTTAACTTAGGGGGGTGTTAGTATTAGGGTTAGACTTAGCTTTAGGGGTTAATCCATTTATTAGAATAGCGGTGAGCTACCGGTCGGCAGATTAGGGGTTAATAATTGAAGTTAGGTAGTCGGCGATGTTAGGGAGGGCAGATTAGGGGTTAATACTATTTATGATAGGGTTAGTGAGGCGGGATTAGGGGTTAATAACTTTATTATAGTAGCGCACAGGTCCGCTCGGCAGATTAGGGGTTAATAAGTGTAGGCAGGTGGGAGGCGACGTTGTGGGGGGCAGATTAGGGGTTAATAAATATAATATAGGGGTCGGCGATGTTAGGGCAGCAGATTAGGGGTACATAGGGATAATGTAAGTAGCGGCGGTTTACGGAGCGGCAGATTAGGGGGTTAATAATAATATGCAGGGTGTCAGCGATAGCGGGGCGGTGGCAGATTAGGGGTTAATAAGTGTAAGGTTAGGGGTGTTTAGACTCGGGGTACATGTTAGAGTGTTAAGTGCAGACGTAGGAAGGGTTACCCGCATAGCAAACAATGGGGCTGCGTTAGGAGCTGAACGCGGCTTTTTTGCAGGTGTTAGGTTTTTTTTCAGCTCAAACAGGCCCCCATTGTTTCCTATGGGGGAATCGTGCACGAGCACGTTTTTGAGGCTGGCCGCATCCGTAAGCAAACTCTTGTATCGAGAGTTGAAGCTGCGTTTAAAAATGCTCTACGCTCCTTTTTTGGAGCCTAACGCAGCCTTTATGTGGACTCTCGATACCAGAGTTATTTTTATGGTGCGGGCCAGTAAAACGCGGGGTGTATAGTTTTTCGGCTCGTTACCGACAAAACTCCAAATCTAGCCGTATATGAATCAAAAGCTTCAACCAAGAAGCCAAAGGTACAGCAGAAATTCTCTGAACTTCCTAGAACCATCAAAAGGAACAAACAAACTAAAAAATTCCCTGAAAACCTAAGTAGTGTCAACATAACACTACAAAGCTCTAAAAGAATCCAAAACAGGAAGAAACCACTCCAAATAATAAAGAAGGAACAACAATGTCCAAACATATATAGACAGAAAACATAACCTTATCATAAAGAGAAAAAAAAAGATAAGGAGGAACACAATAAAGAGTAGAAAACCACTTCTAACAGATGAAATAGCTGAATGAAACAAAACAAAAATAAGTTTAATATCTACGTGATGCATAAGTCCAAAGAAAGAACCTGCAAAAATTCTCTCAAGACCAAATAAAGGAGGGAAAAATTGAATAATAACAGGCCCAGGTTAGGACTACACCATGAATGTGAGACAGATAAAAACATTCTTACAGGACATAACTACAACAAGGACAGAAAACTGAGACTTCAAAGGATCTGGTGGAACACCCCTCTTCCAAACCATCCCTGTAAAATAGCAAGAAATCAAAAAGAATGCCAAGAAAAATTTGATATCGAACACCAAAAAATAAAGGCTTCCAGACCTTTAAATAACAATTACCTAGTCACAGACTTACAAGCCTGTATAAGGAACTTAATAACTTAACAAATAGTTCAAAAGATCGGAACTAGAATCCGGATAGAAAGAAGGACCCTTAAATCGAAGGTCTAGATGTAAAAGAAGCAGCCAAGGAGAGAGAAACTGGATAACAGAACCACATCTTTATACAAAATACTGCAGGAATGAGCTGGAGCAAAACAGAATCACCAAAGCTCTTCCTGGACAAATCTTGATAATCACCCTAGCATAAAAAGGCCAAAGGTGGAAAAAAATATAGGCTAATCAGAATGACATTGAACATCCAGAGCATCCACAAACAAAGTTCAAAGATCCCTGAGTCTTACACAGTACCTGGGAAATTGAGATTCAGCTGGGAAGTCATCAGAACTATCACTGGTTGGCCCCTAAAGATCTATTATCTGATACTATCCTCATAACTAGGGAACTGTAAGTTCCCCCTGATGATAGACTCAGAGGCCTATTTATCAAAGGTCCTGCTAACCTGATCCGACAGTGTGGATCAGGTTTGCAAGACCTCGCATAAAGCAGAGAGCAATACGCTCTCCGTATTCAGCATTGCACCAGCAGCTCACAAGTGCTGCTGGGTGCAACGCCGCCCCCTGCAGACTTGCAGCCAATCGGCTGTCAGCAGGGGGGTGTCAATCAACCCGATCGTACTTGATCGAGTTGAATTGTGTCGATTCCTGTCCGCCTGCTCAACCTGGGAACGAACAATAGCATAATAGCTTGTTCTGTGGCTAGTTACCACCCAAAAAAGAGAGAAGCTCTTGACCTGGGAATGAAACAATAGCATAATAGCTTGTTCTGTGGCTAGTTACCACCCCAAGAAGCAGCCTCTTTTTGCTCAACATGTGCCTTTCACAGAGAAGAACTTTCTGAAGCATATCAGTCTGATCCTGACTTCACAGTACAGTCAGCCCCGAAATACAAGGCAATCCCTCTTGAACGAGAGAAACAGGCAAAACCCCAGACGTACTTTTTTGGCCTATTGTGGGCATCGTCAATGAGGGTGCAGGCCATATCCCTCTAGGCACACTGAGCAAGGGTCCACCGTCTGGATTCCCGCATTCACACTTAGGGAGACTTCCCTAAGTGTCATAATTTGCAAAAATAAAAGAGAGAAGCTCTCAACCTGGGAACGAACAATAGCATAATAGCTTGTTTTTGTGGCTAGTTACCACCAAGAAGCACCCTTTAATAGGGGTATGATTAATTAGGGGTACCTTAAATTCGATGCTCCTCGTAGATAATTTTGTCCTTAGACGTTAACCCAAGGGCGTTTTTACTTTATTTGTCCCGCTCTGGGGATTTTTAGTGAGGCTTCCTATGGTGTCCGGTTCTCAGGTTGTTGTTACCTGCACTTAGTGCGTGATGCACGCAGGCTGAAGCTGATACAGATTGCTTGTCACTGTTTTCCAGAAGCACTGCAGGTTAAGTGAAGATTGCAGAGAAATAAATTGTTATGAGTTTGGCCAAACTCTCCTTGAAGGTGATAAAGTTGTCACCAGAACAGGTCACGGGCAAATGCTGGCAGAGCAAAACAGTGTGATGCAGATGTGAACAAGTCAGTGGTGTTCAGCTGAAACACCACCAACAATCAGCTACAGCGCATTTAACCGGGCTTCATACAGGCTTCTTCCGGCTATGTATGATTGGGAGAGTACCTCCATGCATTTAAACAAGATGCTCTGCCTTCTTTTAGGATTCAGAGTCCACTGTGAAATATTAAACACTATTATTGTTACAATGTTGCCATATTAATAAATTTATACAAAGTAAAGTAACCATATTTATTCGTTGATATTACGATTTCAAATTGTATATGAATCAGAATTGTGTGCTGCGGAGTATAAGAGATTGCTTATCATTTTGGTGCGAATACCTAAATAGCAATTCAATTTGTATAGAGGCTTGGAACTTGTTGATTTAAAAGGAAGAGGAAGGTAACCTATATCAGATTTAATTGTGTAAGGAAGAGTAAATGGAATATTTAATACAAAGAGTTTGAAATGGTTTAAATGAGAAAAATAAACTTTGGATCTTTCTTGGGAGTTTAAAATACATATATACATTTAAGTAAATTACAATCCTGTATTGTGATCATCTCATTGGTCTACTACAACCTCTTACCAAAAATATCTCTATACAAATTGAAATTGCTATTTAGGTAATCGCACCAAAATGATAACTGATAAGCCGTCCCTATACTCCGCAGCACACAATTGTGATTAAATATACATTTTGAAATCGTAATATCAATGAATAAATACGGATACTTTACTTTGTGTAATCGTATTAATATGGCAACATTGTAACAACAATAGTGTTTAATATTTCACAGTGATCTAAAGAAGGCGGAGTATCTTGTTTAAATGCATGGCTGGTAACGCTACAATCATACATAGCGGAGAAGTCTGTATGAAGTACAGATGAAACACGCGTAGCTGATTGATGGTGGTGTTTCAGCTGAACACACTGACTTGTTCACTCTGCATCACACTGTTTGATCTTTACCACCAAGGGCAGTGCATAGCACTCAAGGGCCTTTTCAAAAAACGGAGTGGTTAGAATTCCACCAAAAGCCTTATCTATACCAGTCCCCCCCTGGAAACCTGCCAATTTCTTGTTAGATGAATAGTCCGCTCTGGAAGCTGTAAATCTTTGCTGGAATTATAGCGAAATGAATAGCAGGTAAACACAGCTGACTCATAACCGCCCGACCACAGGTAATCAAGTTTCTTACTTTATCTCACTGCTAATAGACCCTCTGGCACTAGGGTCACAAGTGATCCTTTAAGTGAACTTTGCCTACTGAATATTAAAAAAAGAGTAAGTGCTAGATATATATAAATGAAAAGTAACCTGTGTGGATTAGTTTGAAATTGGTATTTTAAGCTGTGCCTGCATTAACTTTTTGTTCATCTTTTATTTTTCCATGTGGATTACAAATTGATACTCCTTTGGATGTTTTCATCTTTCGTATTATGGATCTGGATAACGGAATTATCTGATGGACTGGTTACAAATAACATTTTAAGTATATGGTTAACATTTGATGCAGAGTGTTTACTAGTATGTTGCCAAATAAATAATATGTTTGTTCATATATATAACCTGACTTCTCTCTTTCACTAATGGTGTAGCTAATCATTTGTGAACCTTGTGCGGACAAATAGGGGTAATTTTTTCTCTCTTTTTTGATTAAATATATATATATATAGATATATACATAATATATATATATATATATATATATATATCTATATATATATATATATATATATATCAATGAGGTTAGGATAAGTAGAGAGAGACCTGAGCTGTAAGCTGTAGTTCAGGTATGCAAAGACAGGGAATTCAGCACTCTTTTAAAAAAATCACACTAAGCTCGAGGCGGAGGATACAAAATAGATTTAATCACGGGAGAAAAAACAGACCCCCCTCCACTCAGAGGGCCCTGTAGCTTAACAATGGGGTGTTACAAGTGTCAAAATATGAAGCAAGTGAAAAAGATAAACAATAACATAGTTAAGTTAAATGCAGAATTTATATCATGCAACTAAACCTGACCGGTCAGGATGTAACGCCAGTGAAAAGTGAAAATCGTTTGCTAGCAACAATAAAACAGAATGTTAGTATAGCAACAAACATCGGTGCAGATAGATCATATATGCGTATATAGTGGGTAATCCTTTCAGACCTGCTACACCCAGCTGCACTCAGCACCTCTTGTATAAAGGTATAATTGCTGGGCAGGCATGTAAGAATCGGGATCTAAGCAGTTTAGAATAGGAGAGCCCAGTAACGCCAATAAGAATGAAAATCGTCTGCTAGCAACAATAAAACAGAATGTTAGTATAGCAACAAACATCGGTGCACATAGATCATATATGCGTGTATAGTGGGTAATCCTTTCAGACCTGCTGCACTCAGCACCTCTTGTATAAAGGTATAATTGCTGGGCAGGTACGTATAGATCGGGATCTAAGCAGTCGTTGAATAGGAGAGCCACTAAATGTGTACACAATGAAAGCTCAAAGCAGCAAAGTTAAATGCATGTGCCCTAAGCAGGAATAACATAGCATTGAATCCAGTACAAAGTCCAGCACAAGTGTCAAAATCAATCTCAACAGTGGTTGTGTGGTCTGCACGCCAAGCAGTGTGGGTAAAGCAAAGAAAAGCGGTAGGTGTCCAAATGGGGAGGATAGACTTTCAATAGCAGGAAACTTGTCAGGTATTCACTGGCTTAATCTGTCAGCACCCTAGAAGCTTGTCATCTGTTATGCAAAAAGAAACCCTTCGACAGGGAAAGCATACGGCAGGAGTACACAGTCACTTGTCACAGATGGTTAGAGAATGGTGCAATACGACCTTATCCGTTGGATTGATATAAAGATGTAGACTTGTACTGTTAAAATTTCTGTGCTGCCAGCCAAGATTCCTTTGCAGCCCTGACGAAGCCCGGTCTAAAGGATTAGACGAGCGGGTGAAACGCGCGTCGGCATAGGTACAAGCCGACCGGATCTCGTGATGAACGCCTGGTATTATGGTGCTTCTCAGCTTCGCCTTATCCCTAACCTCATTATATTCATTTATAAGGGTCTGCACCACATTATCCCCTTTGAGGGAGATATGGACATGTAGTTAACAGTCCATTGAGTACTATTTATATAGCTCTATTTATTCTTTAGCGATTGCATCCCCTCTGTATTTTCATTTAAAAAATAATATATATATATATATATATATGTATATATATATATATATATATATTAGGGGTGCGCATCTTCACTGGTCTCACGATTCGATTCGATTACGATTATCATGTCAACGATCACGATTACTGCCCATGATTTTCTGATTTTCTGAGTGTTTAAATAGGGGTAAAGCAGCCATTTGTAAAAACCACACTTTTATATTGCAAAGTGTGTTGAAATAGTATGTTACGCAGTATTTGTACACCTCCACCATACTATTTGGTTTATGCCCCCTTTAAATACTGCAGATTTCTTTTTGTGCATTTAAAAGAAGATGGTGTACAAATCCTAGAAATTCCTAAGTGGATCTTTCAACTCCATGTGTTCCTCATGATATGGTAATGGATATAGGCTAGGTGAAATACAGAATGATATATAGACTAATTTAGCATTAAAGTTGGTTACATTTTAATCTGGAAGCTAATTTGCACATAAGTTTCAATCATGGGTACATCCTGTTTCACAAGTCTTATAGAATTTATATTTAATTTTTTTGAAGGGGAAAATTAGATTTTGTAAAACTATGCTATGTTCTATTCCATAATCCTAGGGGCACTTTTATGTTGGGAAGAGAACATACTGCACAAGTGGGAGATGACTTAGTGTTCAGTGATCATGAAAACAAAATCTGCAACGTGTTGGCTAATGTCATAGCTTCATTTATGACACAAGTTTAAACTAGTGATAATAATATATTCGTCTTTATAAACACGTAATAATACAATTTTCCTTTGAAGTATGTAGGGATTATTGTACGTTGATTTTCTATATATATATATATATATATTATATATATATATATATATATATATATATATATATATAGTAGTGAAGATTAAATTAGCCGTGTTAGTCCAGTAGATAAGATGCTCAAATAACAAAGTATTGCAGTATGCAGTGATGCCTTTTTTATTGGACTAACATAATATTTGAAAGACAAGCTTTTGAGCGTTTTTCTCCCTTCCCTCAGGTTTGAAGTAATACTATTGTTTCAGACCTGAGGAAGGGAGGGCAAACTCTCGAAAGCTTGTCTTTGAAATATTATGTTAGTCCATAAAAAAGGTATCACTGCATACTGCAATACTTTGTTATTTGAGCAATATATATATATATATATATATATAGTATATATATATATAATATATATATATATATATATATTAAATATTATATATAATATATATAGTAGTGTGTATATATTATATATATAAAATATATATAAAATTGGCCTACAATAATTCCTACATACTTCAAAGGAAAATTTAATTATAAATGTTTATAAAAGACAAATATAATTATTAAAGGGATGCTAAACCCACATTTTTTTCTTTCATGATTCAGATAGAGCATGCAATTTTAAGCAACTTTCTAATTTACTCCTATTATCAATTTTTCTTTGTACTCTTGCTATCTTTATTTGAAAAAGAAGGCATCTAAGCTAAGAAGCCAGCCAATTTTTGGTTCAGACACTGGACAACACTTGTTTAATGGTGGGTGCATTTAGCCATCAATCAGCAAGCACAACCCAGGTTGTGAACAAAAATGGGCCAGCTTCTAAACTTACATTCTTGCATTTCAAATAAAGATAGCAAGAGAATGAAGAAAAAAATGATAATAGGAGTAAATTAGAAAGTTGCCTAAAATTGCATGCTCTATCTGAATCATGAAAGAAAAAAAATTGGGTTCAGTGTCCCTTTAATTATCACTTATTGAACTTATGTCATAAATGACATTAGCCATAGCATTAGAAACTAACACGTTGCAGATTTTGTTTTTATGAACAGTTGAATGAACACTGAGTCATCAACAGGAACAGGATGTTTGCTTGTGTAAAGCCTGATACTTAAAAAAGAGGACCTGTATAAAATTAATTTACAATCAATAATAAAAATACAAATGCCATCAAATATAAAACTAACTATAGGTCATTGTAATAATCTATTCTAATGCCTACATTGACATCTAAAATGCTAAAACAGACACATAAATACATTAATTTAAAAAAATACCCTAATGAAAAAGACAAAAATTGCATATGTATTAAAACAATTTTAAAAAATTATAATGATTTTAAAACTGGAAAGACCTACATATGAGCCGCCACATCAATATCAATATTGAGCCCTAGTGGAGTGAGAGATTTGATTCTATAAATCCATAATGTTTCTAACTTCCGAAGCTTTAGAAGTCTATCCTGTTCCTTCGGGGGTACCCAATCAATTACTTGAATTTTTAGACTACTAGGGTCACAATTGTGGACTTCCATAAAGTGTCCGGGTACACTATGCTTATTAATCCTTTCTTTAATATTATAGATGTGTTCATACAGTCTTCATTTTCTTTTTCTTTTGGTGTGGCCCATCATACAAGAGGTTAAAATTGTTTCCTTTTTTCACCTTTTAGAAACATGACACTGTTCAGTGGGTGTGTCTGAAGGTATAAACACCTGCTCCCTTGATTGGCATTTAGCACCTTATATAGGACTTAGGGAATAGGTTTAGGCAATATTCATTTGTCCTCTTGAGAAAGCCCGTTCGTTAAACGGGGGAAACGCGTTGAGGTTACATACATGCTTGTGTGCATTTGAGACACAAAGCTTATCCTAGTCATTACAGGCTAGAAGGTGTATTTGTGGGGTCCGGACTTCACCTGGTGGGATGTGGTGAATATATCCGGTTTACACTGCTGTTCCTATTCGTCTGTTACATTTTACATGCCTTTTTATTATGTGCATTTTGTAAGTGCAGATTTTACCTTGCGCTATGTCTTACATGTGGTTGTAATAAACTCACTTGAATCGAGTTTGCGCTCCTGTCTCTTTTCTCTTTTCTATATGTATACCGTCTGAGGTGAGAAGAACTCAGCATTAGTGGAGCTGCATCTCGGATACCGTAGTTGACACGGAGTGATGTCATCACTCGACTTCCCTGTGTTTCAACTGAGAGCTTCGGAGATTAATAGTGAGGACGGATCTACCGCTGAAACTTTCCATCCGCTTGTAAGTTGGGACAATCTCATAGCCAATTTTGGGCTGCCATCCGTGGCTGGACTGTTCCGGTGAGAGACACTGCTTTGTTTATTTCACTTGCCGTACTCCACCATTGAACTACCAATACATTTTGGACTTTATTTTAACAGCACATTATCTCTTTCTTTAGGAGTCATATGCTATCAGTATATTTATATATAACACTGTTTTACTGATTGTTCACATTGTTGATTCTAAAGTGTTGATAGCTACATTTGTGAGGGTGTTTTATCGCAGAGGGTTTTTGTATCTTGTCCTCTAACTCTTTCTGCACACTATGCCTTTAACAAAGGTAAAATCTCCTGTAGCATATCAGTTTGACCCTGCCAAATGACAGTCCAGGGCCGAAATACCAGGCAAATCTCCTTTGAACAAGGGAAAGCAAACAAACCCCAGAAGTACGTTTTGTCCTCTATGGGCCTCATCAGTGAGGTGCAGTTGCATCCCTCTAAGGCATGTGTGCAAGGAGGTCTGGTTACCCCTTTTTTCTCTTAGGGTGACCTAAGAGCATTTGCATAAACACATAAATAAATCAGAGATATACACTAAACTAGGCTTAGAACTGAAGCTGGAAATACTTCCTTGCTTAGTCCCTTCTTACTCCCAGGATACAAACTCTTTCTGCACACTATGCCTTTCACAAAGGTAAAATCTCCTGTAGCATATCATTCTGACCCTGCCAATATTAAACTTAGTATTAAACTTCCCAACATAAAGTGCCCCTAGGATTATTTATAATTGCTCCCTAAATTTGACAGTTGTGTATTCTCACCGTAGGACAGTCCTGGTCTACTACCAAAATAAAAATCAGCCACTACGTATCGCACTATAAGATTCAGCACCAGTCCCTACAGCAGAAATAGCATAACGCTATTGGTAGCACTAGATTCCAGGGACCACCTATTAGAAACCCCCTTGCTTACTAAGCCCCACGCAACAGCGCTAGCATACTGCGCCACTTATGGGGAAAGAACTGAAGATGTGTCCCAAGAGCAGCAATGCGGAGATGAGAGAACACAGGTCAGTAACGCACTGCAGGTTCTGGGATTGAAATATATAAATTAATGGTGCAAATCCAGCGCTCTGTTTTTTATCTTGCCTTTGTCGGTCCTGGTGACGTCATCGCGTGAATCGATTCGGGCTCTTGACTGCATTGATGCAGAATCATTGAAGTCTGCATCGCGTCAACGATTATATTCAACAATATATATATATATAAAATAAAAAATATATTTATATAGTTACTATGTCTAAATATGTGTATGTGTGTATGTACATAAATACACATATAAACACACACACACATATATATATATATATATATATATATATATATATATATATATATATATATATACACACAAATATAAAGTCTGAACCCTTGACCTTGAAAAATGCAATATAATTTTAAAATAATTTTAATGTTTTAATGTTTTTAATAGAAATACTTCACACTCCTACATTCTTCAAATTTGCTTTTTATTTTTTAATTTATATTTATATATATATATATATATATATATATATATAAATAATATTTTCTTCTAAGTGTAGAGAATAGGAATGTGAAGTATACCTAACACACCTTCGGCTTTAGAGCAGTTGATCTAGCACAGTTTCGGGTTACTGCACGAGCAATAAAAGCTTAAAAAGGCTGTTTTTAGCATGCCACTTAGAAGTCTATAGGCAGAGGGAGAAAGCACTATCAGGATACATTTTTACTTTCATCTTATAATACCAGTGCTAACCTGACAGCACTCATTTTTTACTTTGAGCGCCATTACTGCTCATGAGAGACAAAACATTGGTAGGCGGAACATAATAGAAGGTTTAGGCTCACGGTGTAGACAGAGTTGGGAAGAGTCATAGTCGGTCATGGGTAGGACTGGAGCACAATCTTTTAACTCGAATAAAATAGTTAAAAGAACTGAAATCCTAATCAATTCCAGGCTATTAATAATACCTAAGCTTGGTACCCAACCTCAGGTGACCATCCGGAGCACTCCTGGCGCATCTAGGACCCGATCAGAAGGGACATCCTGCGACCGCAGCTCCTTGAACCAGAGGAGGAGACTCAGCAGCTGGGTTTAGACATCTGCTCCATAATCCACTCCAGAAGGTAAATCAAGGCATGCTCAACACAACCCCCGGTCGAGTCCCTCGCAATCCTGACAGGGAGAGGGGAAGGAAAAAGGCGCCGGTCATTTCTGGCACAAATCGCCATTCCATCCTTCTACTGCCACAAGTACAGCGGAAATTACCTCCCAAACTCACAAAAGAGAGGCCCCGAGACTCCAGTGATAACCTCACAGCATCGAAAGCTAGCTAGCGGTGAGACCCACACCACGCAGTGACAGCACCTATCCCTAACTGCGCCACCACATTGAAGAGGAATTTAACACAGCAACAGAACTCCACCTGACTCCCCTCAACAAAGATCACATCCTGCCATCACCCAGAGGGTAATCCTGCTCTCACCACTTCACGTGGGTAGGCCACAACTACAGCTAATGAACACCATGGCCTGGAACTGGTGAGTTTTACCTTTGGCCCCAAACATATACACACTCCTTATACAGGAGATCAAGGAAGCCATAGACTTATAAAGTGGACATTATACAACCTAAGGTCCTCTCTAATTTGATCTAAAGGGACACTGAACCCAATTTTTTTCTTTTGTGATTCAGATAGAGTCTGGCATTTTAAGCAACTTTCTAATTTACTCCTATTATCAAATTTTCTTCATTCTCTTGGTATCTTTATTTGAAATGCAAGAAAGTAAGTTTAGATGCGGGCCCATTTTTATCAACAACCTGGGTTGTTCTTGCTGATTGGTAGATAAATTCATCCACCAATAAAAAAAGTGCTGTCCAGAGGTCTGAACAAAAAAAAAAACGTTTAGATGCCTTCTTTTTCAAATAAAGATAGCAAGAGAATGAAGAAAATGTGATACTAGGAGTAAATTAGAAAGTTGCTTAAAATTGCATGCTCTATCTGAATCACGAAAGAAAAAAATTCAGGTTCAGTGTTCCTTTAATCAAAAGCACTAACCAAGTCCTAAGCTGGGCCCACCGTTGGAACTCAAATATTGCTATAATACTGCCTATAATCATAACCCTGTAACAGTAGTGGGATTATCCTAGAAAAGCTTCCTTCCTACCAACTGAGGGTGGTTTGTGGTGCTAGCCCCTCTCCCCTTCCTATCTACTGTTTCCTAGTGAGCATTGCCAACTTACCCTTCCATATGTCGCGCTAAATGGGTATGCCCCTTTTGGGGGGTTTAGTCACCACAAAATTACCTTATGGCCTTACTGATTTATACCTCTATTAGCGTATCCTTGCTACCATGAGAATCTAAAATCTACTTATAGACCCTGGTTTCAACTCTCCTAGTGAGCACATCAAATAAATATTCCACGCTGCACATTCAATGTCCACTTTACCTCTGAAAACATGGCTCAGAGTCAGCGCAAGAAACCTAAACTACCACATACCCAGAGAAAATCTGTTATGGATCACTTTTGCCTCAATCAGACACTAATAGAGGCATCAGAGGATGACCTTTCAGACTCACATGTTCCAACTGAAAATATACTGTGATCATCATTAGCCATGCCTGAAAACAACAATTCAATGCCTACAGATATACGCAGACCCCACTATTAGACTCCATCAAATCCTTACTTGCTGGTCACCACGAGTCCCTCACCAAATATTTGGATAAATTGTGTGCTGAATTAAAGAGAGACATAGCCACAATAGATGAGAGGACACTCTTGAAAGAAAGCTAGATTTAATAATCGACCACTCAAACCTCCTATCCTACTCTGAAAATCTTGCAACCCAAATATCATCATTAGAGTTGAAATTGGCTGACTTGGAAGACAGGTCATGCAGGAATAACCTCCGTATTAGAGGTATACCTGAGACAGTCACCCCAAATGGCCTGGAACCACACCAGCAAGAGCTATTCAGAGAATGAATTACAGACACCGTAGATACCGATTTAATAATGGACAGAGCACACAGAGTAGCTATGCCTCACTCCATACCAAATGACAAGCCCAGAGATATGGTGGTGAGATTCACTACTTTACCTTTAAGAACAAGTTAATAAATATTAACCTGAGAGGAAAAGCCCTTCCAGAGAAATTCACGAACAGTCAACTCTTTTCTGACCTCTCAACATACACTCATCTCCTAAGAAGGTCTTTTGCTGACTACACAGGAATATTGAGAACGAAAGGAATTATGTATAGATGGGGCTTCCCAGTGAAGTTATTGATCACCAAAGATAAGCAACACTACACCATCTCCACCCCGGAACAAGCCAAATCCCTACTATAGAAATGGCAACTTATCCCGGACGAAAGTGAATCTCTTTTAGAAACATCCTCCTGAATTCCTGCTCTTTGGGCAGGGGCCCAGAGTGGCAATCACTCCCCCACAGAACCTCGCAACCAAGAAAGAGACCTAATGGACCTCATTTACAGCCATCCTAACTTACTTCCACCAAGACTAGGACTTTTGGAAAATAATCTCAACCCTGACTGAAGGAATACTCCAGTCACTCTACATATGTATCCTTCAAATTGTATATTAGTATCACAAAATGCACCATAAATACAAGCTGTAGTGATTGGTTTAACTCTAGGTAATGTGCAATGTTAATAATCCCCATTATCAGTAACCCTATCCCTACCCAGACCTCTCCCCACATATTCCTCTCCCTTCCCTACACTCCCGCTCCTCAGCCACCCCTTACTTCCCATCCTAAACAGAGAATATCCTAAAGGACTCTAAATATATGGAGTCCCCTATTATTTCCTCATACCCTCCCAACCAATAAATCTGTTCGCTCAGAAAGTTATATTTATTATATTCCAGTTATGTATTCCTTTTCTTGAAGTTTAATGTAGTTTTAATCTGTTGGCCTAACGGCCTGCTTGATGGTTCCTTGTTGCAATAATCAAATGTTAATCCCCCATATTCATATTTACGTTCTAAATGTGCTTCCTAAAATGTAACATTTACCTTAAGACCCAGGCCAGGGTCAAGGACGAGACCTTTTGGTCACTACCCCCCCCTCCCCCCAACTAATTAGGTATCTTTATACTTAGTTTTGTGTCAACTTGGAGAGTCCAATGTGGACATTCTGAGGTATCTGTGAGCAACGTTAGCCGTACTGTCATACTGTAAGAATCAATACAGGGAATTGGTTAGGTTACCACTCAGTCTCACAAATATCGGGGCTGTTAAGTCACAATCCCCTATTCTGATCCTAGACTGAGGGCCCAGTATGGGTTAAAAAGGAATTCTCAACTCTGCGGAAAGGATTAGCTAAATTAGTGAAAGCTGAATCCAATAAATGCTGAACAGAGGAGAAAAGGATATTAGTGCCTGTATATAAGGATTAACAGGCAAGACTCAGACAAAAATGAAACTTGCATATAATACTGAAGAATAGGTAGGTTATTTATACTTATACTAAAGCTAATAAGTCAGTTCACTTGTAGGAGTATCACAGAAAATAGAGTCACATGTATGAGAAATGGAGCCTTTTCCTGGAGTGAATGTACATAGGCACAGATTTCAATGATAAGTTCAGTTCACAGCATATAAGATACAAGTTTGCAATAAAACCTGATGAGTCCAGAAAACACTTTCAAAATGGTAATGCCAAAGGAATATTCAGTACCTTTAATCCTGTGGTCTGGTGAAAGATTCTGCTAGAGGAAAAGCAGCAGTTACCTGGAGTCCGGTATCCCCAAACAGGAAGTGCAGGCTGTGAGTGTATCAGAGGAGCTGCTGACAGGCACGGCAGAGGAATTCAGAAAAGCACAGTCTGTGAGTGGTAAGCCTAAAAGGTTAAGTAAATGCTGAGGAGACAAAGGTATTTGTAGCAAGCATAAGAAATAACAAAAAGTTGCAGGAAATAGATTTTGGTGAGTTCCTGTAAGTAGGCTCAGGTAGAGATCCAGAGAGCATGTAGATTGCTTCAGCACAAGCCAGGATACTCAGCATAAGGATCAAATTACAGAGCACAGGATTTAGTTAGGAGGAGCCTTATAAAGGGTTCAAATTTAAAGGGACAGACAAACTGACAAGACCTCAGACATGACAGAACCCCCCCCAAAGGAGCCACTCCAAGGCTCAAGGCCTAGGACGATCAGGATTCCTCCGATGAAAGGGAGAGACCAAGAGAGGAGCCGTCAGATTTGTGGAGGGTTCCCAAGAATCCTCATCATGGGAAAACCCTTTCCAATGGATGAGATACTGCAGCTCATTGAGATGAAAACGGGAATCCAAAATGTCCTGAATCTCATATTCTGGAAGCAAAAGATCAGAAATCGGGGGAGCACAACTAGAGAAGGGAGGAGCCCCAACTGTAGAGGGCTTAAGGAGCGAGACATGAAAGGTGGGGTGCACTGGAATGGAGTCCGGCAATTCCAAAGTGACAGCGTTGGGATTAATAACCCTAGATATCCTAAATGGACCAATATATAAGGCAGCCAGTTTCTTGGTAGGGACCTTCAGATGCAGATGTTTAGTCGATAACCAAACCATATCACCAACTACATAAGCAGGGGGTTGCCTCCTGCGTAAATCGTAAAAGGACTTCTGTTGTTGTTGAGATGTTTTAAGATTGTCCTGAATGATCCGAAAGTGTTGAGATAATTTGTTTATTGTGTCATTGACCAAGGGACAGCTGGTGTCTTCTCTGGGATATAAATGAAATCTAGGATGGAAACCGTAATTTGCATAAAAAGGTGAAACTTTTGTAGAAGCATTAACTGCATTATTAAAAGCAAATTCAGCAGTAGGTAGTAAAGACAACCAATCATTCTGTAAGAAAGCACAATGACAGCGTAAGTATTGCTCAAGTGTCTGGTTTGTTCTCTCCGTTTGCCCATTTGTTTGGGGGTGATATGAAGAGCTGAGTCTGCGCTGTATTTTTAAAATGATACATAGTTGAGTCCAGAACTTTGAGGTGAATTGAGAACCTCTGATGTTATGGTATCTGGAAGTCCATGCAACCTAACAATATGAGAAAGAAAAAGTTTTGCAGTTTCAGAGGCTCTAGGCAAGGAATGACAAGGTACAAAATGAGCCATCTTGGAAAACAAATCGACGACCACCATGATGCAGTTATGGTTGTTAGAGCTAGGAAGTTCTACCACGAAATCCATAGCAATGTCTTTCCAAGGCCTATCAGCCACGGGTAGAGATAAGAGTAAACCATATGGAGCTGCCTTGGATGGTTTCGCCATAGCACAAATAGTGCAAGCTTTGATATGTTTATCAACATCAGATGACATGGAGGGCCACCAGAGATCCCTTTGTAGGAGATGTTTGGTTCTACGGAATCCAGGATGACCACATATAACTGATTCATGGACAGAATGCAAGATCTCTTTTCGTAGATTTGAGGGTACGTAGAGCTTTCCATCATGATAATACAGACCATCCTTATTTTTGGTAAGGTAAGGCAGAGGTAAGTCAGGATCTTGTTTTTGAGAGGACTGGAGGTTAGTAGTAAAATCCAAAGCTAAACCAATAAATTTACTTTGGGGAATGACACTACCAGTTGTGTTGGAATATGAAGGTCTTAAAACTTTCCTGGAAAGAGAATCGGCCTTACCATTTTTGCATCCAGGCCTGTATGTAATAAGGAAATCAAAACGACTGAAAAATAAGCTCCATCTGATTTGACGTGCCGATAATGTTTTATTGGTTTTAAGGTATTCCAAGTTTTTATGGTCGGTGTAAATTAAAAAAGGAATGGTTGTACCTTCCAGGAGATGCCTCCAAAATTCAAGGGCAGATTTTATGGCCAGGAGTTCTTTTTCTCCAATGGAGTAGTTCACTTCTGGGGATGTCATAACTCTTGAAAAGTAACCAACGGGATGCATGGGGGTGTTGGGTGTTTTTTCTTTGCGACAAAATAGCTCCCAAGCCATAGTCAGATGCATCAACCTCCAATATATATTGCAATTGGGGATCAGGAAACTTAAGAATTGGAGCAGTAGTGAAAGAGTGTTTCAACTTTTGGAAAGCTTGTTCTGCTTGAGGGGTCCAATGGAATGTTGATGAATTACCACTTAAAGAAGTGATAGGTTTAGCAATAGAAGAGAAATTTCTGATAAATCTTCTATAAAAGTTAGCAAAACCAATGAAACACTGTATCTCCTTCTTGTTAGTAGGAGTAGGCCAAGAAGTTATAGCTTCTATTTTTTTTTGTTCCATCTGTATGCCTAAAGGAGAAATTGAATAACCCAAAAAAGATATAGTATCCGTATTGAAAATACATTTTTCAGGTTTAGCATAAAGTGAATTTTGTCTAAGTCGGAGTAAAACAGTGCGTACATGTATAGTATGTTGTTCTTCAGTTTTGGAGTAAATCAGTATGTCGTCAAGATATACAATCATACATACGTCAAGTAGATCTCTAAATAAATCATTAATAAAGCACTGAAAAGTTGCTGGTGCATTACATAAACCGAATGGCATGACAGCGTACTCGAACAAGCCATACCTTGTTCGAAACGCCGTCAGCCATTCGTGTCCCTCTTTGATTCGTATTAAATTATACGCCCCTCTCAGATCGAGTTTAGTGAAAATAGTCGCCCCTTGTAATCGTTCTATGATTTCTGGAATAAGGGGCAGAGGGTATCTGTTCTTCTTGGTTCTTTTGTTGAGCTCTCGGTAATCAATAATTGGTCTTAACGTATTATCTTTATTACAGACGGAGAACATACCCGCACCAGCTAGGGATGTGGATGGCCTAATAAAGCCCTTCCGTAAGTTGTCATCGAGATATTGTTTCAAATGTACTAATTCTGGCTCAGAAAGAGGGTATATATGTCCGTATGGGATATCAGAACCAGGTAACAATTCTATGGGGCAGTCGTATGACCTGTGTGGAGGTAAGTTTTCTGCTTCAGTTTTGTCAAAAACATCCATAAAGTCTGAGTATGTCTTAGGAATAACAGGAGTCTCAATGGATGTGTTAAGTATATGTGTTGGCAGGTAACAGGATTTAGAACAAAATGTAGAATTGAAGAGAACTTGTGAATTTCTCCAAGATATCTGAGGTTTGTGTGTTTGCAACCAGAGTAGACCTAGAACTATAGGAAACAAGGGTGATGCTATAACGTCAAAGGATATAGACTCTCTATGACCAGAAGTAGTGGTCATGAGCAGTGGTACAGTCTTATGGGTGATAGGACCTGAAGATAAATAAGAACCATCAATCACACGTATGGCTAGTGAATCAATACGTTTTATTAATGGAATGTGATATTTATCAAGAAAAGTTTTATCAATGAAATTGCCCGTGGTTCCGGAGTCAATAATGGCCTGTGTCTGGATTCTTTGTCCCTCCCACTGTAAAGAGATAGAGAGGTTACAATGAGTAATAAGTGAAAAGTGTTGAGTACAAACTACTACTGAAGACCTACTCTTACCCTTTTGTTTCTGGAGAATAGGACAGTCCTTTACTGTATGTGCCTTGGAAGCACAGTATAAGCACAAATTATTGGCCTTTCTTCTGTTCTTTTCTTCTGTAGTCAAAGGACCTTTAGTAAAGGCAATCTCCATTGGTTCATCAGAAGTGCGTGCAACAGGAGGAGTATAGGATGGTATAGGTGACTTTCTCCATGGCTGTTCTGCATAACCTCTCTCACTTTTACGTTCACGAATCCTCCGATCTATAGTGACAGCATGTGACATAAGTCCATCGAGAGTAGAGGGGAGAGGACCCCTTGCCAACTCATCCTTAACAATGTCTGAAAGACCAGTACGAAATTGGTATAGCAATGCTGCCTCATTCCACATGGTGTCAGGTGCCCACCTTTTGAAATCAGAGACATAATCCTCAGCAGGTCTTCCATTCTGTTTTAATGCCTTAAGTGCATTTTCAGCTGTATTCTGTTTATTTTTATCCTCATAGAGGAAAGACATTCTCTCAAAGAACTGTTGTAGAGAATCCAGAATTGGATCATTATTCTCAAAAAAATTGGTAGCCCAAGCTTTAGGTTCTCCTTTCAGATATGAAATAACAGTAAGAACGTTTGTACGTTCAGTAGGATAAGTCTTAGGTTTCAATGAGAAGAAAAGGAGACAAGAATTTTTAAAGTCTCTGAACTGATTTCTATCCCCTGAAAATCTCTCTGGGGGACAGACTTGAGGATCAGGGGGTGATTCAGACATGGAGGGTCTGTTGTCAATGTTGTCTCTAATGACTGTTCTGAGATACTGATTCTCAGACTGGATCTCTCTAATGCCTTGAATTAATATATCCATGTTCTGAGCTAATGCAGATACTTTATTAGTGAGTTCTGCTAACTCCATACTAATTCCCTTTTCTTTTTCTTTAGGCTCTGTAATATGTAAGAATCAATACAGGGAATTGGTTAGGTTACCACTCAGTCTCACAAATATCGGGGCTGTTGTCACAATCCCCTATTCGGATCCTAGACTGAGGGCCCAGTATGGGTTAAAAAGGAATTCTCAACTCTGCAGAAAGGATTAGCTCAATTAGTGAAAGCTGAATCCAATAAATGCTGAACAGAGGAGAAAAGGATATTAGTGCCTGTATATAAGGATTAACAGGCAAGACTCAGACAAAAATGAAACTTGCATATAATACTGAAGAATAGGTAGGTTATTTATACTTATACTAAAGCTAATAAGTCAGTTCACTTGTAGGAGTATCACAGAAAATAGAGTCACATATATGAGAAATGCAGCCTTTTCCTGGAGTGAATGTACATAGGCACAAATTTCAATGATAAGTTCAGTTCACAGCATATAAGATACAAGTTTGCAATAAAACCTGATGAGTCCAGAAAACACTTTCAAAATGGTAATGCCAAAGGAATATTCAGTACCTTTAATCCTGTGGTCTGGTGAAAGATTCTGCTAGAGGAAAAGCAGCAGTTACCTGGAGTCCGGTATCCCCAAACAGGAAGTGCAGGCTGTGAGTGTATCAGAGGAGCTGCTGACAGGCACGGCAGAGGAATTCAGAAAAGCACAGTCTGTGAGTGGTAAGCCTAAAAGGTTAAGTAAATGCTGAGGAGACAAAGGTATTTGTAGCAAGCATAAGAAATAACAAAAAGTTGCAGGAAATAGATTTTGGTGAGTTCCTGTAAGTAGGCTCAGGTAGAGATCCAGAGAGCATGTAGATTGCTTCAGCACAAGCCAGGATACTCAGCATAAGGATCAAATTACAGAGCACAGGATTTAGTTAGGAGGAGCCTTATAAAGGGTTCAAATTTAAAGGGACAGACAAACTGACAAGACCTCAGACATGACACATACCTCAATTTACTTATGCTGTGTTTCACTATTTTCTTCTCTCTCAAGCTCTCAGAAACCATCAGATTTGGTATCCTATCCCCTCCATCTTCTTTTTTTTTTTTTTTCCTCCTGCCACTCCCCCATCTCTCCATACATCCCAAGACCTACACACACTAATAGATCTCAATTCAGATGACTTCACTAAATATCTCCCCACTTAATGTTAAGGGTTTAAACTCCCCCATGAAAATAAGCCTCCATAAATCTAAAATTTGGGTGGCCTTCTTTTCTTACAGGGGACCCACTGGCTTGACCTCCCTCCTCAAATAATCAAATCTTACTCCTATCCCCACTGTGAGACAGCGTCATATACCAAAAAAAAAAAAAAAAGAGAAGTGGCTATCCTCATATGGAGAGACATTGCCTATTCACCCATTACGGTAGATAGAGACCCTGAAGGTAGATATTATTATTATTATCGGTTATTTGTAGAGCGCCAACAGATACCTAATTATAGTCTTTAAACTGAACAATACATTGCCTCATATGATTTGCAAATCTTATAACTAAATTCACATTGGTTTTCCCTTACACATTAATTTATTATTTTGGTTTCACTCTCACATTAACACTCTAATAAGTGAGTTTATATATACATCTGATTTAATCCTTTGTACATGAAAGATCTATAACAAGTGTTAACCTATTGTGGTTTGAAAATTATTATTCTTTGACCTAGGTTTGACCTAAACAGGATATAAAAATTAATATATATTGGTGTTGACACCCTAAATATACGATTTTGAGACTATGCTCAGTATCCCATATGATTGTGAGAATCATGATTCCGATCATGCTAGTCGAGAATAGTTATACAAAGGAATATTTAAAATTTATAATAAATATTAGTTTCTTTATTATACATCATAATTCTTTTATAAGAACTATATATGACCTTCTTTCCACATGTCATTCTGTTTCCAGAGTGCATACCTTAGGTACATCCTACCAACTACAGACTGCCTATACTCTAGGAGTCAACCATAGTATAAGAGACATGTGTCATAGATCCTAGTGTTCCTGCACATAACTTTAACTATCCTTAGGTCTCAATATGTTATTCTTTACCTGTATTTCCCAATATAATGTCTTATCTCTCTGCCCTCTATTACTTTATTGAACATATGTCTCACTCTGATGCCCGACCATTTATGTAACTCCAAATAAATACTACAATCTTATAGTCCAGTTCGATTGGATAGTCTAACAAGATACACACACCAACACCGCATCTTATGCAGTGAAATTAATACCTTTTTTGCACATAGCTGACACCCTACTCTGACCGGATAAATCTGATGTGAGAGCCTATCACCATACTGTTCTAACCCATATTATGCCTACCAATAATTATTATTTATGTTACCCAAGCTGGTAGCTAATATAACCATCCAGTATTGGTATTGGATCTGATATGTTACTATTTTGTGAAAACCTATTCATACGACATCTGGTTAAGAGCATTCTTTGATTTTATTATCTTTGTATACACTTCAGCTGCATGTGTAATATTTATAAGGAATCATACTAACGCACATATACATGCCTGTATATTGGTAATTTATGCCACATTATATCCTGTATCCTGTTAGAAATCTGTTATTAAGTGCATCACACTATAAATATACATAGCTACTATTAGAATATATTCATTGGTGGATCTGATCACGGAGGACTGAATACAACATTTACAATTTAGCAGACTTTGTTTTGTAACAAAATATCCATTCTGTAAATATTACTTTGGTAAACATTTATTCATGTTGTGAGCCTCCGTTTGTAAACATGATCATCCAATGAATCAAGCAGCACGATGAGCTGTCATTCCTAATACACACCCTCTACTGACACCAGGCTCTAAATCTGTTTTGATACATTGATCGATTCTCACAAACCCGCCCAACTTTTCACGCCCACAATGACGTCATGTATCAGGTGCAATCACTTGCAATGCTGAGTTATGTCTTTGACTGACATACCTTATAACTTATCATATGGTAATAACAAACCATTAGGCTCCAGTCATAGTTTGAGGCGGGACTTATGCAGCCTTAAATAACTTACATTAGCGGCGGCCTGCACCCCCTCTGAGGAAGCGTTTTTTGTGAAACGCGCGTCAGGGGTACCTAGGAGCTGCTTCAGCTCTCCTTTCATTTTTATTATCTTACCAGGATTATGTAAAAACTAATCTCTGTTACTATTTCCTTATATTAATCTCAGCCCAGCAGTAATAAATATAAGAGTAATCTTAATGCAGCCCTTAAGTTGTAAGGGCTTAGTTTGCCTTTCATATTAATTTGCGGGCTGATGACATCAGTATATTACCTTACGACACTTGTGAATATTACCTCCTGGTTTAAGTGTTTTTAACTTAGCCTAAGCTTATATATGGATGATTATTCCTAGTTAATTCAATAAAGATTAATAGTATGAATGGTATGAAATAATATTCTTTGTGTTCTGCAGAGTTCATAAATAATTTATTCACAGAGCCTAACTTCTTTCACTAAGTTGTATACTTATTTACAATTAGGTTTCTATTTGTAAACTTGTAATACATTATGTACATTTGTTAACACCTATGCTCCGAATACCCTACAGGAAACCTTTCTAACAGGTTTGTTATTGAGACTGACCCAAATTACCAGAGGATCTATATTAATAGGAGGTGATTTCAACCTGGTTTGGGATCCCACGCTGTATAGACAAGCCACGGTAAAAACAACTGACTCTCAAATGACAGCTAGCTCCAAAAAATTCAAATATAACCTTTTTGACGCATGGCAATGATCAGACTATGATATGGTCACAATTTCTCTTCACCTTACGCCCTCTAATGGAAGACCTAACTCTTGGCGTCTATCGGATTTTTTAATTAAAAATCCCTGGACACACCAAACTGCTGAGGACCTACAAGAATTCTTCCTTTTAAACAATAATATCCAAGTTCCAGATCAAACTTTGTGGGCCTCTATGAAGGCATACATAAGGAGTGCACTGATTAAACGTGCAGCTCAGTTACGTAAGGAAAGAGGAGCCATGTTAGCTAAACTGTTTGGGGAGTTAAGAACCATAGAATCACAAAACAAAATGAAACCTAACGCAGCACTAGTGACACGCATAGGTGAACTAAGAGCTGAGATTACCCACAAGGAAACCCAAGGAATCCAATAAAATGCCCTAAGACTTAAGAAACTTTACTATTATCAAGGAATTCGAGCTAACAACTTACTTGCCAATAAACTGAGAGCCCGCACAAAATCAACTCGAATACATAAAATAAAAACATCTCACGCTATGGCCTACTGCCCTAAAGATATCAGAACTGCTTTCCTCAATTACTATAGTAGCCTATATGACATTGGTTCCCAACCGGCTACCCCAAAAGCAGATCTACCCAGTATACACAAATTTATAAAGTCCTTAAACCTCCCAAAGTTTGACCAACTTGATTCGATCAAATTGTCAGAACCCATAATGGTAGCTGAAATAAAAAATGCAATTAAATATCTCAAATTGTATAAGACACCTGGCCCAGGCAGATATACCCCTCTTTTCTATAAAACGTATGCTAACATTCTCATCCCCTTTCTTCAAAGACTCTTCACCAAAGCGTTAGAGACAGGATCCTTGCCAACAGAATTCTTAAAAGCCACCATTTTAACAATTCCTATAGAGGGAAAAGACCCCAGTACTTCCAAAACTACCGTACTGCCAAAGCTACAACCCTACCTCCCTTATCAATATAGACATCAAGCTGTATTCTAAGATCTTAGCCACTAGCATCTGAGATGGTATGACCTTGAACAAGCATGTCTCCCACACAGCATACTACTGACAGATCTTATCTGGATCCCACAACACTGTAAATCCTTGATTACTAATGTTAACCCGTTAATGAGAGATTGCGGGGCATATTTAAGAAGGTGCATAGGCTGTCGGCATTTATCATTGCACCAGCAGTTCTTGTGAACAGCTGGTGCTATACCGCCCCCTGCAGATTCGCGGCCAATCGACCGATAGCAGGGGGTGTCAATCAATTGGATCGGGTTGATTTCCGGCAATGTCTGTCCACCTCCTCAGAGCAAGCGGACAGGTTATGGAGCAGCAGTGTTTAGACAACACAGGGGTCTTAAGCTCCATTTGGAGCTTGATAATTCGGCCCCTGCATATCTACGTGGTTCAGACACTCACTCCTAATTGCTCCCCACCCATCCCCAATACAAAGTGTTAGAGGCCTTTTAAAAGGCTTACCGGAATATAATTCTTAATACTGGGACTGCCTAGATTTAAATGAGGTAAGAGACCTATACATTTGACATAAATGGCTATCTCCTACTAAACTCTGCACCCATCTTAAACTCCCCCCTAAACTGAATTTTGAATTAACTAGATTCCATTCTCTACAGCTGAGGATTCCTATATGCAAACCCTAGAACATTAACTCTGTGGGAATCTAGATGGAAGTCAGGTCTTCAGAGATATAAATCATTGACGACTCACAACCAGCAGTTATTAAATTGCCCCACCTTGCACAAAACTCACAGCATCATAGCTTGGGAACGATACTTCCAGATGGAAATACACCCAAAACACTGGTCATTAACTATTAGAGACACTAGAAAGGCTATACACTCCATAACCCTTTTTGAATTATTTTTTAAACTCCTAATAAGATGGCACTGGGTTCCTCTCAGGCTACACAAAATGTCCCCTCTAAACCACCCCACCTGTTGTAGAGAGTGTGGAAACAAAGGAGACGACTTACACATTTGGTGGTCTTGCCCAATAATTCATCAATTATGGACGGAAGTCCCACACCTGTGCTCCCGCTTAAGCCTACCAAATGGAAATAAACCAGAACTTCACTTACTCCACCTAGAAATACCTAAACTCCCAAAACCACATAAATACCTCTACATATACATAATGATGGCAACTAAACTGTCAATAGCAAGACACTGGAAACAACAAGCGGCACCCACTATAGCCAAAATCAATGACATCCTTAAGTATATTAGAAACATGGAAGAAGCAGTATTCCTATATAGAGGAATCCTTGACCTGCACTGTGATATATGGGGCCACTGGTATTCACTCACCCCACCTACTTAGGGAGACATGCAAAATTTTCTAATAAAGTAACTCTAACCCCTTCCCTCTCTACTCCTTTTTCTTCCGCCCCCCTTTTTTTTTCTTTACTTTTGAGATACCTGAAAAATGAGAGAGCAGTTGTGTTTTATTATTGTTTAATATAGTACTTGTAATCGTTCATAATACGAGTTGTTATTTACTTGTTTTAAAATGTGTAAATATTGTATACTACTTAACATAATAAGCTGGTCATGAGGATTAAACCTTCTCCCAAGTAGCGGACTTTTACCAGCAAAATATATATATATTTTATATATAAAATATAAAAAAACTTGGAACATCGCCCCTCTCCTGTTTTTACAAGAGACACTCTATTCCTGGACTCTGAATACTCCCGGATTCTTAATGTCGATAGATGTACCTAATTGTCTCATGATTGTATAATTGTATGTACGGTGTTTCTTCAATATAAATGAATAAAAAAATAAAAAAATCATTGTGCTGACAATACGCGCTTTATAGAAATGCGTGCTACATCCCCCCCAATACATTATGTTGAACGAATCTGATGTATAATGTAACTTCTCTGAATTTTCGCTGTTAACATTGCACAGTTTGTTTTAAATACATGATACTAATAATAATCATCATAATAACAACCTACAGATTCCTTTTATAAGTGTGTCCCCAGACCAAATTACTCCTTTAATCTTTAACACCTTTAGAACATGCTTTTGGAAAGACAACACACTTCATCAAACCATTTCAATGCCCTATCTGCTATTTCTTAAATGCCGCTAAAAGGTGTATTTTTATATTTTGAACAGAAAGCAGATTTTCTGATCTATTTTAAATATGTAAAAAAAAAAAAAAAAAAAAAAGCATATAAGAGTCTTTCTTCATTTCAGATATTGTAACTAAAACAGGCTCCCAATTTCATGAAACAAATTAATAAGGTAAAAAGCAGAAAGTCCTCACCGCCCTTGTGTGACGCTTTGTGCAATGGCTGCACTGTAGCCAGATATGGTCTGTGCAATTACTTCTATAAGTAAATCTTAATTGTACTTAATGCTAGCTCATTAGATGCAACAAACAGCAAGTCGTGTACTGGACAAAGGGCCGAGACAGAAGTACAAATTCTAACCCTTTTTGGTTACACTTAAATTACATATAATTAAAAAAAAAATCTCGTTTATACTCTAGTAATTGCAAAGGATTACTTAGTCATTAAATTGCACTTTGGAGCACTTCCCTGAGAAATGGAGTGTCTTAATCCTTGTGAGTTTATCAGAGACCCTACAGGCACATTAACCCCTCGTCTTCAGACAGGACATTGACTTTTTTTTGTTTTATAGCATTAAAATCTATTCATTTTTATTTTAAAGATACTAAGAAATAGTCACAGCTGCAAAGCACTGACTAAAATGCTTAAAAAGGATGAAACTTAAAAGAAAACACTAACTAAATTAAAAACTAAACATTTTTTTTGTATCTTTATTCAGTTGACACAATCCAAAAATATCACACTTGTAATAATGTCCAAATCAAAATGTAAAATATAATACTGAAGAAAGGGTGTGGCCTCAAAGCGCGTGGTATTTTATTGGCCTGGTCAGATCCAGGTGAGCAGTCTGCTCTCTTATGTATTTCATCTGTTAAATGGCACGTATTACCTCAAAATGGTGCATTGTACAATCAGCGCTGCGGAATCTGTTGGCGCTCTACAAATACCTGATAATAATAATAACATATGTCTTTAATTCCAGTGTGGGAAGAATACATTAAGAGGGGATATAGGGTGGTGGATAAAGTGTTTTTTTTATAATATAAAATATAGGATATTTTATTTATCCAGAGGTAAAACTGGTCAACTAAAAAAACAAAAAGGAAGCAGCCGCACATTACAAAGGCACCAAATGTCTAAAATAAAAAATAACTTTTAATGTGAAAATTAATACAGAGGTATGGGTCCCGAAAATCCTTACGCATTCAGTGCCTGCTATCGGCACTTAATCATACGATTACCTTCAGCCTCCCAGTCCATCAATTGTCTATTGTTGCTTTTTAGGTTCAGTCTAGTCAAAATTAAACTTTCATGATTCAGACAGGGCATGCAATTTAAAACAGCTTTCCAATTTACTTTTATCTTTGTTCTCTTGGTATTCTTAGTTGAAAGCTAAACCTAGGTAGGTAGGCTGTAGCAGTCTTTGGTATGGCTACAGTTAAGTATACAAACTTTTTTTTAAACTGCAGTGTGGCTATTGTAATACTGCCTGAAAAAGTACACATTAAATGAATGCATATTTGAATGTTATATAAAAAATTTAATGGAACAGCATTTGTAATATGCTGTGTTGAGTACAAATTTGCTATCATAAGGTACAAAGGGCTTGTCACTGAGCAGTACACTTTAAAGGCCAAATTTGCACCATTTTTTAAGGGTACAATATGGTACCATAGGACTGAGGTCCAATCTAGTCACCAAAGGTACATATTTGCCTTTGAAAGGTGCAAACTGCAAGGGTACCAATTTGTACCCATTTTAAAGGGTACAGCAGGTGTACCTTTGAGGGTACTGCCTCAGTGACAAGCTGTTGTACCCCTAAAGGTACAATTTTTGCACATTTTTTCTGACAGTGTAGGAGTCAGCACTGATTGGCTAAAATGCAAGTCTGCCAAAAGATCTGAAATAAGGGGGCAGTCTGCAGAGGCTTAGATAAAAGATAATCACAGAGGTAAAAAGTATATTTATATATAACCATGTTGGTTATGCAAAACTGGGTAATGGGTAATAAAGGGATTATCTATCTTTTTAAACAACAACAATTCTGGAGTAGACTGTCCCTTTAAAGGTAGACATCTGTGAAGTTCTGTATATGTGAAAAGAAGGTGTGTGATGTATGTAAAACTCAATATGTTTGATTAATAATTTGTTTGATATTTATAGCATTTATCACTCCATGCACCAACAAGATAGGAAGTTATGAATTAACATACACAGCAGTTTTTATTCGTACTCCACAGTATGTGACTGGTGCTTCTCATTTCGTGCTACAGGACATTGCTTACTGATTAATGCTGTTTTGTTGACTATATTTATCCCCACAAATTTCTACCTCTCTTTTTTTATATTTAGACATTAATTCTCTTTAACTCTGAAACTAAAGAGTTAAAGGGACAGTCAACTCAAATAATCCCTTTATTCCCCATTTCCCATATTTATATTAATATACTGTTTACCTCTGTGATTACCTTGTATCTAAGCCTCTTCTGACAACCCCTAATCACATGACTTTTTATTAATTATCTATTGACTTGCATCTAAGCCAATAAATGCTGTGTTGTGCACAGCCCACTGGTGTGAGCACAATGTTATCTGTATGGCTCACATGAACTAGTACTGCCTTGTTGTGAAAAGCTAATAAAAAAGCATGTGATAAGAGGCTGTCTTTAGTGGCTTAGAAACTTGCGGAAATGTAGAGGTTTAAATGTTATAAAGTATATTAATATAACAGTGTTGGTTGTGCAAAGCTGGGGAATGGGTGGTAAAGGCGTTATCTATCTTTTTCAATAATAAAGATATAGCTATAGCGAATCTTGTCCACGCAACATTTAATACATTTACCCCTATATATTCAGTATGTGCTTTATTTAATTGAACTGATCAGTACATAAAGTATTTCTTGAGATTTTTGTTTTTCTAAGTCACTGTCACTTTTTTGGCTAATAATTGTCTAGTATGATAGCTGCCATTAGATTTTGAATTAGATATTTTAGTTAGTATATAGTATGACACTTTTTCTATCCAGGAAATGCTATTGCTTAATCCATGAAGGAAGGTTTAGGACTGGCGTTTATGGAACAGACTAAACACTTTCTAGAAGAAAAAACAAAAGAACAGACATGGAAGCAGAGTCTGCAGGAGATGTTTTATTTCACTTTTATTTTATTTTTTTATTTCATTTTGTTTTTCATTTTTTACACCAGAGCAAGATGGCATGGATCCAAATCAGCATTAACACACAATTTACCAGTATCATTAAGAAACCGCAGCATTAGGCAAACACACAGACACAGTACAGAATTTGTTTATCGCCCTTTTTTTTTTCTTCATTTTTTCTTCTTTCTGTAAAAAATACTACAAACGACAATATAGAAAAGTTTTTGTGCTGTTGACGGTATTACAAAAAAGTTTCTTTCAGGGCCAGGTTGTGTTATGTCTTTTTTGGGGGGCAGGTGATGGAGCTGTGTTTGCATGGTGAATATAGCAATGGGGTTTGTATATTATCTGGGTTTCTGCAAGCATTTCATGCAGGGAGGGTTTGGTGGTGAGGAGCAAAGAGCAGAGTAATAAAAAGAATAGAGGAAACATGCTGGGGGGGGGGGGGGGAGGTTAGGGGTAGAAGAAATATGATAAACACCAACCTGGAGTGGGGGTGGATACTTTTGCAAACAAGCAATATTACGCTTGACATACAAACAGACTAATGTTGTATTTCAGGCTAGCCTGAGATTATGGCAATTTGCCACTCATCTTGAATCAGCTGCAGATTTCTTTAGTGAGTTCTATCTGCGTGATGAGTAGTGGTGACTGTCCTTAGTGGTGTTAAAAAATAAATAAATCATCCCTTGAGTGATGGAATTAAATCCAGAAGATGACAAGGTCCCATCACTTAGCAGCAGTGAAGGGGTTAAACCATTTTTTTCCATCATGTTAAGCATTGATGGCATCGTACATTAATCTAGAACTAAAATGGGTTAACTGTATTTGCATTTTCCAGATTGGCATATCATTTAATTATTCTAAATGTAATGCAGATGATTTGCCCTAGGGCAGTTCACTCCCCTCTTTCCCTCCTCCCCACCCACCCTAAGATACTTGAAAAAAAAAATCAGGATTGTCTGTTCATCCACCAACCATTGTAAATTAGACTTATAACAGTGACACTATTTGGTAAGTTTCCTTCGCTGGAGGATGCTGTAAGTCACTGGAGACAGGTGACATTCACAATATTAGAAGATTGTGTCACTCAGTGAAATTTACTGTCACAGCTACTGTAAGTAGCATTAGATTTAGTTTTTATCAGCCATTTTTAATCTTATATTTGTAATATAGCTGCATTATTACAAGATATTGCAACCAAATGCAATTTCTTTGGTCCAACACCCTTTTATTTCACTCGTCTCTCTTGGCATTAAAGAAGACCATTTTATAACAAGCTCACTTGCCCCTTGACTGCACCAGTCCTTAATCATTCCTTATATTTGCATAGTACACATGGCATGGAGAGGCAGCTATCATACTGGAGCACTGTAACACAAATGATTATTAACTCAATAAGTCTTTTTTCATTGACCATCAATATGTAGAAATATCTATTTCCCTAACACTGGGTATTAAAGGATATTCAAGACAAAACCTCTAAATTTGACAATTGCCTATATTCACTTGGCTTTCAACAGACAAAACTCTCCATTTATTAGTTCTCTACAGCTTAATAAATCAGTTCAGAAGAATAACATAGGTATAGGAAATCTCCTTCACTGGCAATTTTGTGAAGCAGAAGTAGAGACAACTGCCACAAAAATACCTCCACACACATATATATATATATATATATATATATATATATATATATATATATATATATATATATATATATATATATATATATATATATATATATATAGGCTCTTATGTCTGTCCACACCAATTATCCCTATATATATATATATATATATATATATATATATATATATATATATATATATATATATATATATATATTATGATCAGACTGGCGTGTTACGTATTGTATCATGAGTTGAAAAATCTTAAGATAACAATGATACCCATTAGGTTGCTCAGTTAACAGACAATGCAATGAAGAATTCTTTGCATACCAATAATGAATACGTTCTTTACAATCTAAACCCCCAAATAACAATCCTCAGAAAAGAAAATGATATAAAATACTTATAAAAGTAATTAATCATGATATAAAAATGGAATAAAATATACAGGTAAGCACGGGCATGTCATTTTTCATCAGTTGAATACATTTTCTATGTAGCTTCCAAAAAGTCAGTCAATTTATAAGATCCCAATTCAGTGACACTTAAGTATATTGTAGCTTTAAAATACTGAATCTGAAGCCATATATAATAATCAATTCAGACTCCTGGTAGATATTACTGCCAGCAAATACATGCATTTTACTATATTTTATTACAACAAACTCCACAAACAAGATTTTATTCAGGCCTAGAGATTTTCTGAATTATCTATGGCTTCATAAGATTTCTATGCTCCCTGATGGTATGTGTGTTTCTGTTGCATATTTATATTGATTAAAAAGTCAAATATTGTCATAGTCAAACTACTTGAGATTCTTTTGCAATAGTTCTAGTGTTTTCAAAAACATATTGAGTACAAAATTTGTAGGGTCATAAAAGTCAAATTTTAAAAGCGCAAAAGTGCTCTTCACATTTGGGTAGAAATATTTTCGCAATACACTTTTATTTGCTAAAATACTTTTGACAATAGTTATCAGACATTATTTAGTTTTTTGTTTTTTTTTAACTTGTAGGTAACTCCCTAGGCACACACAGGTTAGCAGCCTGCACATCTGACACGCGCACATTCTGAGGTCATGATCACACTGCGCATGTGCAAGCATTTAGAGTACATGCATGCAGCTTCACTACATATGTTAGGAGAGTGGAGTGTGCAAGGTTATCACAGAATATGTGATCACTTTTCTTAAAATCATTTTTGCAAATAAAAGTGTGTGGCAAAAAATACATCTATTCAAATCCAAAATACGCTACTGTGCATTTAATATTTGATTTTTTATGTCTATTTATCAACATTTCTACAAAGAAAAATGACCTCCTAAAGCCAGACACCGTGAGGAACAAGATGAGATATCTACATCTTTTATGGCAGGGGTGTCAAACGCATTTGAGTCACGGGCTATTTTACATACAAGTGCAACTCACACGGGCCGCACACTACCAACTATCTTGCCTATGTTTGTTGTTTGTGAATTGTTTAGAGTGTCTTTTAATGTTATATTCTTTGGCAACACTAATTGATTCTTTGCAAATAACGGCAGTTTGACACCCCTGTTTTATGGTAATGCCATATAACCAAGGAAGCACTTGTGGCAAACGCAACGACTGGTTGGCATGGCCCTCCCTTGCCATATGGTCTTCAGGATTAAAGTCTCCAGAATCACATCATGAATGAAAAATAATGAATGTGGATCTATACAACTGCTACTAGTGATATTTAACTACATTCTGTCTGCATAAATAGAAGAATTTGTGCTGGTTAACACATAACATTATTGTATATGGTTATATGAAGCAATCAAGACAGAGATCGGAGTGATATAGGAGACATTGGGGAAGGGCTTAACCGGATCAATTTGAGGTGAATTTATAGATATATGTTTGCTATAGAGTTATAGGGAGAAGCTATATCACTGTTGCCAAACGTAAGACCTGATTGCTTTAATGAATCTGTCCATTGCTTTCTTACCTAGCTCTCCATTTATTTTGTGAATCATCTTCTCTGCAACAGGACCCAATAGGTATATTACTGGATCTGTGGGTATATGTATATTTGTGGCTCTTTTCTGCTAAAACGTTGCTCATTTAAAATCTGTTTTTCTATAACTATATATTTTGGTTTCATTTAATACAATGACATTTTGGGGTCTATTTATATATGTGTGGACAGACATGATCCGCTATAGCGAACCATGTCTGATGCACATCGATAAATACCGACAGCATGCGCTGTCGCCATTTATCATTGCACCAGCAGTTCTTTTGAACTGCTGGTGCAATACCGCCCCCTGCAGATTCGCGGCCGCTAGCAGGGGATGTCAATCAGCCCGATCGTACATGATCGGATGGATTGCTATACGCTACGGGGCATATGTATCAAGCTCCGAATGGAGCTTGATGCCCCGTGTTTCTGGTGAGCCTGCAGGCTCGCCAGAAACAGCAGTTATGAAGCAGCGGTCACAAAGACCGCTGCTCCATAACCTGTTCCCCTGCTCTGAGCAGGCGGACAGACATCGCCGGAAATCAACCCGATCGAGTACGATTGGGTTGATTGACACCCCCTGTCTGCAGGGGGCGGCGTTGCACCAGCAGCACTTGTCGGATCAGGTCCGCCAGCCCTTAATAAATAGGGGCCTTTGAGTTTAGGAGCAGCGGTCTTAAGACCGCTGCTTCTTAACTCCTGTTTCCGGAGAGCCTGAAGGCTCACGCGGAAACAAGAGGAACAGGGGCCATTCGGCCCTTGTTAAATAGACCCCAAAGTGTGCTCACCAGCTATACAAGTGAAAAAATAACCCTGTGTGGTTACACATTTAAAAAAAAAAGATTAGACTCTCCTGGACAGTAGGACATAACAGGAGGGTTTATATGGAAGGGTTATCCAAAGAAATAGGAGGATTTATGTGTAGGATATTAAGATTTGTTATAGAAAGTGGCTGTATGAAGCAGCAGAAAGGGTTTAGGGGACGTTACCTATACCAACAAGAGTTATTTTAGGGAAGGTTACTTAAACCAATAGAAGTTATAGGGAGGGTGTATATTAGCATATAGGAGGTGTTAGAGAGAGTGATGATTAGATTATATAGGATACTGTAGCAACATGGTTTAGGGTTTAGAGACATTAAAGTTGTTTTATTTATTTATAGCATATAAAAGAGGGCAGTTTAAAATGCATTATTTAATCCCAATAAATATTCCTGTCCTTTGCTGATAAAAATATACTTTTTGTTATTATGAGCATATCTCTGTTTACCAATAAAGCTGTGATAGCTGTTCTTAACAGCCAGTGAGTGATCAGTCCCTAGGGATGAGCTGTGCACAAATATGCAATCCCTGTTAGTTTTAAAATGTAAATGGCTTTCACGTAACCCTTTTTATATAAAAACATTTTAACATGTTCAAACAGTGCACTTTTTATATTCATACTATTTTTTTTACCTTAATTGTCCATTACATACAGTAGAAGAAATGTGACTAATGTGGTGTTCTATTAGCTGAGCCATGGATTCCTTTGTGTCCCTATCTGTATACTCCTGTGTGTCTAGGCAGGCACAGCTGTAATTAAGACATCTTTAGACTTGATGATAACTGATAAAAAATAATGGCTGTATGTAGTGCTGGGGCATTAAAGAGACCACATAGGGTTTGGTGTAAGCCAAATGGGAAAAATACTAAAAAGAACATAATGGCATTTGTAACCCCTTCACTGCCAGAGATACCAGCAGAGGGACTAGCGGTCAATCAGACGCTAAGCAGGAAATACTAGCTGCTATTAATCTATTAACCTCTTCACTGCCAGGGGGAAAGAAACAAGCAGCAGTGACAAGGTTCAACCCATTTAATGCCACTTAGAATCGAGCAAGAATGCGAAAAGCATAGCTGTCTCCCCAGGCAGCACAAGGGTTAATGACAAAGCATTTTTTACAATGGTCACTGCATCCCTCCTCTGAACTCTCCTGAGACTGAAACAACCTTACATTATGTACCGAGAAGGCACTTTTCAAAAAAACTTTTTTTTATTTATTTATTTTTATTTATTTATTATTTTTTTTCCCTTTTTTTTTTTATATTTTATTTTTGTTTGTAAAAACAGTGCTAAAAAATGTATTTCAAGTTAAGACGAAAGAGTGGTGTTACACTCAAGTCATCAGGAAATCTCCCTGCTCACCTATGTACAGATATATATATATTTATAGTTATATATATATATATATAAAATAATAGAGTGGGAAGCAGCAGTATTGGTACATGGACATGCTGGATGCTGTAAAGCACAAGACAAATTATAAAAAAAATATTTCTCCATTCCAAATACAGATAAACTCCTTCTCTGCTGGAGACAATATTATAACTGTATGTACATTACTGTACATTGTTTCATATTAAGCCAGAAGAGAAGAGGTTAAAAAACAGTTATCCCTTTAAGCATTTTCATTTTTTTAATTTGCATCTGACCAGGAGACACTTTAATATTTCAGTTCTTGAAAACAAAAAATCTGTTTCTAAAGCAGTTGGAAATCACAGAATATATAATAGACTCAAGTTTTAATATTATTTGGCACTAAGTACCTTCAAGACATACAGATTCTGGTACTTTAAATCTATTTGAGAGGCAGCAATATTTTTTGCACCTCAGGTAACCAGACACCTTAAAGGGACACTATCATGTAGCCAAAAATATTTGATGAAATTCAAGGACGTGTTAATATTTATTATTTTCCCATACAGAGTCTTGCATAATTTCACACCAATATTGAGCTTTTCTTCTTACTTTTACACATTTTCATTTAAATATTTAATGATTAGCCAGAGAAGTATCACATTTGAAATAATTATTACTTCCCTTGAAAAATCATTGGTCAGCCAATAACTAATTTGTTTAGCAAGGAACTGCCTGTCACTCTTGGGATATTTCTATAGAGGAATTCAAATCACAGGCCATATGAAGCAGAATATTACACAGGATTACAAACCAGAACGACATACTGGTGAGTTTCCATTTTATTGTTAAGGAGACATAAAACTTCTTCCCAAGGCTTTTCTGTTGTCTTGGAACCGATGAAACGATTAACACTTCAGCCAAGTGTGAAAACTTTCCAAATAAATTAATATCTTGTTTATTGCAATTACTTTTCAATGGCCAAACTTCCTTCACCATTTGCTTAAATTGGAGCCAATCCGGGCTAGTTATTAAAGTAGACAATACTTGCTACCATTTTGTTAGCATAGCTTCCCTTGTTTTGCAGTATTTTAGCTTATCACCTCTGCTGAAAAGAGAGATATGTAACATGCCAATGAATGAGTGTGCGCTCACAATTTTCAGAGTTAAATTACTAGAAAGGAGGAGGGTGGATATAAATAATGAAAGTATATTGCAAATATTGTATACTATACATAATTAAACATTATATATTACAGTTTCAAGTTGTTTTATGTCCCTTTAACTGGTTTTTGACATTAAACTTGATGATAGCGTACCTTTAACTCTTGCAACACTAAGAGATTCTTATTCGTAATAAAAGTTGTTTTAATCTTCAAGCAAAGAAGTTGTTCAACTGATATTTAGAGACTACCTGGTGCAGAGTGATAAAAAAAATGAAAACATTTGGGATTCTGCTTTAAATACTAGCAAAAATAAACCAAAAGCAGGAAAAGGTATTTCCCTAATTTGCCACTAAAATAATGCAGTCCAGGGGAAGGAGTAAGGGGAGATGGTTGTTTAATATTAAAAAAAGAGAAAGCTGCCACTGTACAAATGAGGAGAATTTTGTTCCTTCTTCAAGACGTAGAGTTTCCATCAATCTTCCTCGCCAGCACCATACATGTCAGCCAGTTTTTTAAAGCGAGGCCCCCAGTCATTTAAGTATTCAAAGTCCTGTTCTTCAGAACTGGAGGAATTTAGTGAGCTCACTGAGCCAGCGGTGGACCCACTGCCTTCGTAGTCGAAAACCAGTAGAGAGTCGTAAGGAGGTGCGGTCGGATCGTTGTCTGCTGCTCGTAGTCCCTGAAATGAACAAGCAAGAAAGGATTAGGGGAGGAGGGAGTCAACCAATTTCAAACACTGTTACAAGTATTATAAGCTTTAGAAATGAAGTAAGTTTTATAATTCAGACAGAGTGTACCATTTTAAAAACTTTCTCATTTTCTTCTGTTACCAAATGTATTTCATTCTATCCTTTGATAAAACTTAGCTCCTTTGGATGATAGCATACTGCAGTAGGACTACAAGCAAGCAAGTATCTTGAGAAGTGCATTTATAACGTTGTCATACACGTTGCAAACACTGCAACCATTTAGTGCTCAAAACACGTGTATGCTCCTGACCCTAGCTCAGTATGCTCTCCTGGAAAGAACAAAAGGATACCAAGAGAAAGTGAGGGACATTTGTCAAGAGACTTTTTATTTTATTTTTAAAAATTAGTTTATCTGAATCAAGAAGCTAGTTTTCACTTTTAAGCTTCTTTAGAATAAACTCAATTAAGCTTTACTATTGTGATATATATAAGGTCACATCTAGCTGTTCCAGTTTAAACTTGAGTGTTTTTTGTTTTCTAAATATTGTATACACCAGATCTTGAGAAATTTTAGGAACAGGCGAGAACGGCTAAATCCCACCTCTGGTTGTAACCATTTAACTGTCACTCATTTGGCAAAATGTCATTTTTCTCTGCAAGCAAATGACAATTATGTGCTGTGCAAAATCTGCTAAGCATTTTCAAAGCAAACAGGTAAACTTGTGTCACTTAACACAAACAAACAAACCTTCCTTTATTGCAACAGAAGGACCAATAAATACAGCAGAATGGAATAACCGACAAATACACAGTATAAAGACAATGCAATAGCACTTACATTGAATTTGAAATTATAAAGTAGAATATTATCTGGAAAATTTCAGTTAATGCAATTTGTATCATGTGACAACCATCAGCCAATCACAAAATGCATATACGTTTATTTACATATGCTCAGTAGGAGCTGGAGCCTTCAAAAAGTGTGCATATAAAAAGAATATAAACATTTTGATAATGGAAGCAATTTTTTTTTTAATTGCATGCTTTAATATCTGAATCATGAAACCTTAATTTTGACTTTAGTGTTTCTTTAAAGGGACATTATTTTGGACTCTGCTGTTCCTCTCCTCCATCTGGGTGAATTTTCCTTCATTCAATATACATACTGTATATACATATACATACAAGCCTCCAATGCTTTTATGGTTTCCCCAAACCCCTGTATTAAAAAACATGCTGATCCTCTCTGTAACAAATCTTTAATTTTTACCCTTTGAAATTAAATGCTCTTTACCTGACATGCTTTTTATAATGTAGTGATATTTTTTAAGCTTAAAAGTGTAATATATGGGCGGATTGTCATCTCATGTGCATTTTCTATACCTTTCAGTTGTGTAACTACAGGGGTCTCAAATATATCAATTGAGACTGCTCCCACACCTCTAGAGGGACCCATCTGGACTACAGTCGATAGTGATGTCATTACAGGTGGGACTGGTCGAACCTGAGCTCCACTTGCATCATTGTTTGGCACGTCTATGTGCCCCCAGTGGAAAAAAGGAAAGTGTATGGATTTGCCCTTACAATATGGTGTCGGGATTTCCAAGATGGCCGCCACATTGTTGCTGAACAGATAAAACTGGTACCTTATTTGTACAGGAAGGCTGCACATATCCTCTGGTGCAGACTTTACCAGGGGTAAGGATAACTCACAGTCACAGAGTAGCAGCTGTTTTTTTTCTTTTGTGGCTAATGGCTAAGCTTTTGCTGACTGTAAACAGACAGAAAGGGGGGTGTTGAAACGGGGGGAGGGGCATCCATAATATTTGCTTTGGGGACCAAATAATTTTAAAATACACCTATTGAGGAAGATCTTAACTCTTGCCTTCATATTTGGGCGTATCTTGTTTTGTTTTGTTCAAGAAATCTACACTTCTTGAACTACATGAACAATGGAAAATTGTATATCGTAATGTATATTTGTATAATTAATTAATTAACGGCAAAAAAAAATATTTAAGGACTAATATCCTGTTTACATTTGAAAGTGTTAAAAAAAGGATAATCTTTTTTTTCTTTTAGAAATGAAGTGATAATTTAGGAGTGCAGACAAGCAGGATTTAAGGTCTGTAAATGGTACACAGCCAGACAGTCATTGTGGTAATACACTGACAGCTATTAAACATTGCTATCATTTAAACGCTTCATAATTCCAGACGTTGCCAGAATAAACATAAAATACGATTAGTCAGCTGTAAAGTTCAATAAACATCACATCTGTCATCTTTTCACATCTAAGCAAAGAGCTTTGTTGTTTTGATTTAAACATTTTCTTGATTGAGGTTACAGCTTTTGATTTTCTTTGGAACACTGTTAAAGGGAAATAAAACTCAACAATGTTCTACCATACATATGAAAAAGCATTAATGCCACACGTAAAAAAAAAAAAAAAGAATAGAATAAAAAATACTTTCTTGCCTGATGATTGTCCACAACTCATCCCAAGCAGCAAATTCTGAATGATTCATAATGACAACTCACAGTTCTACTGGTGGTTAGAGTTTTGAAACATATTTTAGAATTTCTTTTATATAAATGGTAAATTAAAGTGATAGTAAATCCTAGCATTTGTGAAATGCTAGGATTTACCAGTGGAACAAAAAAAGGGGACTTTCAGTCATGAAGTATAAAATACTTCATGCTGAAAGTTCCTTTATTTGAAGTGTTCGCCACACTGAGCTTCTCAGGCAGCCCATGGCAGAACGCTATTTTGCTATTGGCTAAGATCACCTCACAGCAAAATAGCGTTCTGCTGTTCACAAAGGTAGCTCCTTGGGGCGGGATGCAAACGAGCGCAAAGGAGCGTTCACGTGCAATGTTAAATTTCGGCAGCAGATTGCTGCTCACCAGAAGAGAGCTTGGCCGGACAGTGGCAAATATGTACGCCCCTGTCCACCAAGTATTGATAAATCGAGCTTATCCAATCATACTTTCCCCTATTATGATACTATTTATTTTAACCCCAGTCATTCATTCTCTGCAGCAATAAACATTTACCCCAAACATATTCTGCAACACAGCTTACTCCAAGCATGCAGCCAGTAGTGATACAATGTATTCCATTAATTATTTTAAAGGGACATGAAACCCCAATTTTTTCTTTCATGATTCAGAATACAATTTTAAACAACATTCCAATTTACTTCTATTATCTAATTGGCTTCATCCTTTAGATATCCTTTGTTGAAGAAATAGCAATGCACATGGGTGAGCCAATAACATGAGGCATCTATGTGCAGCCACCAATCAGCAGCTACGGAACATATTTAGATATGCTTTTTAACAAAGGATATCAAGAAAATTAAGCAAACTAGATAGTAGAAATAAATTGGAATGTTGCTTAAAATTGCATGCTCTTTCTAAATCATGACAGAAAAAAAAAATGTTGGGTTTCTGTACCTTCAATGATAGAATGTATCTTATCATCAGTATCTGTATCCAAACACAATCTTCCTGACACAGTAGTTTCCAATTCCATTCATACATTATCATATATATAACAATCAGATATTACAGTTATACTCTCAGTCATATAAAACAGGGATGACCAACTGACAGCTCAGTGTCCACTATTCTGTAACTAGTCTAGTTTTTATGGGAAAAAGCATAACAAAGAATGTGTCACAATGTTCGTGAAAAAAGCAGAAAAACAACATGTGTGCTTTGGGGGCTTCTGGTGGGTGGGCAAACAAGGTGGCAAGAAATCAAAAGAGCCCTCTGGAGGGGAGAACAGCAGATGAAGGGTACCCTGCAACATTACCTAAATCTGGTTCTGAGGCACTTGTTATTTATGTGTTTATTAGTCACACATTTATATTCAGTGCTTAAAGTTTCTAAAATATTGATTTGCTGCAGCCCTATTTGCTAGGAAGTTGTCCATTACTACCATAAAATAAGTCACCCAATCATTTTATGCTAGTAACTTTACATGTTTTAAAATCAGGTCTGGAATAAAAATCATTTTTACAGGGACGTTAATTGATCCCTTCTAATGAAGATACACTGTAACTTACTTTTTAATCTAGCCATGCCAGTCTAATACCCTGTGTTGCGGGCGCCCATTTCAAAACTCAGATTTTTATGTGAGCTAAGGGTTTGAACTGTTCTCCAATCAACGCTTTAGCTACAAAAAAAGTGTCATACGGCTAGAGCAGCGATTGGAGAACAGTCCAAACCGTAATCTCACACAAAAAAAGAGTTTTGAAGTGGGCAGCCAGAGAGCAGGGTATTAGAATGGCACGGCTAGTAAATTACAGCGCATCTTTAATAGAAGTAATCAATTAAAGTACCTATAAAATATATCTTTGATTCTGGACCTGATTTTAAAACGTAAATTTTACCATCACTTTAATATTTTATTCAATAAAATAATAAACTTTATTATACAATTTCATTCTATTTTTACATATGGTCACACGTCATCCTCCTGTATCCCAGCTATGTTCTCAACCAACAGGACACTGTACCTCACTAATAAAATCCCCAATGTCCCCTGGATGTGGAATCACTGGTCTGATAGGATACTGGGGCTCAGCTCCAACTGGTCTTTCATCCACTCTTCTCACTCCAGCCACTTTGTTCAAGACATGGTCTAAAGTCTCTGGTTGTTGTAGCTGGCTTAGGTCATAATCCTGTGTAACAAAAAAACAAGGTTTTAACTTTTGTGGTTTATGACACTGATGGCTGTTGTGGTGTCTCAGACTTATTTTTGTCAGTTTATCTTTGAAAATTGCTTTCTAGTTCTATTGATCTTCTAGTAAACAGCAACTGTAACCAAACAGCCCTGTGTGCTACCACATTTCTTATAACTGGGTTGTCAAACCTATGGGATGTGTGGTCAATGTGACACTTGAAAAAAAAATGCTGTACCTTACTGTACAGTTTATTTTAGCTAAAATTAAGGGAAACTAAAATTCCCAGCATGCGGTCAAATATTAAAAGTGCAGTGTAGCCAAAGAGCAAGAGCAGATGGAGGAGCAGAAATCAAGAGACATATATTTTAAGGTAAGTGCACACCCTGTCTATCATAAGGGCCTTTTTATACAGACTCTCATTATGTCTACATTCCTTACTAATCCTTACTAAATATCAGCAAGTAAAGGGACAGTCAACTCCAAAATTGTACATTGTTTAAAAAGATAGATAACACCTTTACTACCCATTCCCCAGCTTTGCACAACCAACATTGTTATATTAATATACTTTATAACCTTTAAACCTCTAAATGTCTGCCTGTTTCTAGGCCACTACAGACAGCCTCTTATCACATGCTTTTATATTCGCTTTTCACAACAGGAGACTGCTAGTTCATGTGGGCCATATAGATACCATTGTGCTCACACCTGTGGGTTGTGGATGACACTGCACTAATTGGCTAAAATGCAAATCAATAGATAATAAATTAATAGCCATGTGATCAGGGGGCTGTCAAAAGAGGCTTAGCTACAAGGTAATCACAGAGGTAAAAAAATATATTAATATAACTATGTTGGCTGTGCAAAACTGGGGAATGGGTAATAAAGGGATTATCTTTTTAAACAATACAAATTTTGGAGTTGACTGTCCCTTTAAGTCTTATTGATAACAATAGTTTACTTTAATGTTCTTTTAAGTTTTCAAAAAGGTTACCATGAGAATGCAATGGGATTTTTTAAGAAGATTCTATCACCAGTTTGTGCAAAACACTCGGTTTGTCACCACTGTCCTATAGGCTTGGTCTCTGGTAATAGGTAAAGAGACTAGTTGCTGACTGCCTGCTATGTATGTTGAGGAAGTGGGCATCAGCAGAGCTATGCAAAAGGTAGAATGTGAGTTAACCGGAAAATAAATAGATACAATTAAACTGAAACAAGTTAAAATCAAAAGAAATTCACAAGAAATATTAACTATGCTTGGAAGGAAAGATGAGAAATGTCAAATGATTTATCATAGTTAAAAATGGAATGTCAAAGTACATTAAATTGTAAATATGTTGAGGCAAAGACAGCAAAACTAAGAGAAGAGTGTAATGGTGAAAAAGAAGGAAGTGCATAGCTGCAAAATGAAGGAGCTCATATTCCATAGATGGTGCAGCAGCCTAATACACAAATACATCTCAGACAGCAGGACAAGCTCTGCAAGAACAATGATAAAGGCATTTATTCCCTGCCAGTGTTACCTGGTCTTCTTCGCCTCCTCCCTCCTCATCATATTTTAGGATATTGTCTCTCACGTCATCTTCAGGGTCAATCAGAAGCTGCTTGGTGTGCCTCTCCTTTTCCCTGCGCTTCATCCACATCACAAACAGCAAGACCATAGCTGCAAAGAGAAAAGCAAATGATGCTTTGTCTGCACTGGATGTGGTAATAACAGAAGGAAACACTTACAGTATCATTAAATATTGTGAGATCGGTAACATTGCCACTAACTGACCTCTGTTGAGGAAATAAGATCATTTCAAGCCTAGAGACCCCTGGGCTATATTACCATATGAAGACTTAATTGTTACACTTATTTCTTCAATATTTAAACAAATAATACAATTTTAAAAATACATCTGTATATTATACTTAGGCTAAACTTTGGTTCATTGTATCTTTTATCTAACATGTATTTAGTGTTGTATGTTCCTTTAATGGGATATCAGCTGTGATGAGCAACTTTGGGGATGAGTTGTGCACAAACAGAAAAAATATTAAACATAATATTTTAGCATCAATTAAAAATTGTTGCTCTCTTTAACATGATTTTTTTTTTTTTTTGAGGTTGATGACTTGTGCGCAAACTTGTATTCCCTTTTAGTTTTAAGGTAATTTTAAAAATCTTTGTTGTGCAAAAAATATGTTTACCATCTTTAAATGTGGACCTTTTATATGACTTTTTAGGCCCCCCCCCCCTAAAGATTATTAGTATTACCTATAATTCATCAGATGGTAAACAGATATGATTTAAAAAAAAAGAATTACTAATCAAGTCAAACACCTACAGTTTTAATTTTATTCCAAGGAGTCAGTTTATTGATGTGAGCATTTTACTTCTTACCTGAATAGTCTACATAATTCTGGGGCGCGATTACATATATGGCGCAGGCTGCAGCGCAAGTGCTGCAACCCATGCCGCCCGTAATTTGACATCGCACATCGGGCTATTACATATATGGCTCCGGCAGTTCATAAAGTGTCGTAAGTCGGATAAACTAGCGATGTCCAGAAATGAGCATAAATTTTTTTTCTGGAGTCGCCAGTGACTTACAGCACTTTAGAAACTGCCAGCGCCTAAGAAAAGTGAAGAAAAAAACAAATCTCCCGTAAAAGTCTAACACGCCTCCCAAAAATAAGCCTGACACGTAAAAAAAACCCCTATATCCGCAATCCCCCCTCTCACTACTAATAATAAATGTATTAACCCCTAGACCGACAACCCCCCACAACACAATAAGCCTAATTAAACTATTAACCCCTAATCCGCCATTAACCCACAACGCAATAAACCCATTAAAACTATTAACCCCTAATTCGCCATTAACCCAAAACATAATAAACCTATTAAAACTATTAACCCCTAAACTGCCAAAGCCCACAACGCAATAAACCTAACCCCTAAGCTAACCCCCCCTAACCTATCCCCCCTAAACTAACACCCCCTAAATGAACCCAAATTACCTAATTTGCAAAATACTAAAGTTACTATTAAATTTAAAAAAAACTAACACTACTTTAAAAATAAAAATAAGCTAAGTATAAATGAAAGGAACAGTCTAATCAAAATTCTGGAGTAGACTGTCCCTTTAAGCTACAATTACGGAAAATAAAAAAAAATCTACGATTACAGAAAATAATAAAGAAAATTACCAAATTTTACAAAAATTATACCTAATCCCTATGAAAATAAAAATGCTCCCTCCAAAATAAAAACACCCCCTAATCTAAAAAAACTACCAGTAGCCCTTAAAAGGGCTTTTTGTAGAGCATTGCCCCAAGATAATCAGCTCTTTTACAAGAAAATACACAACCCCCCAACAGTAAAATCCCCCACCCACCAAACCCCGCCAAAGCCCACAACGCAATAAACCTAACCCATAACCTAACCCCCCTAACCTAACATCCCCTAAATGAACCCAAATGACCTAATTTACAAAATACTAAAGTTACTATTAAATTAAAAACACCTAACACTACTTTAAAAATACAAATAAACTAAGTATAAATTAAAGGGACACTCTAATAAAAAGTCTGGAGTAGACTGTCCCTTTAAGCTACAATTACAGAAAATAAAAAAAATACCAAATTTTACAAAAATTATACCTAATCCCTATGAAAATAAAAATGCCCCCGCAAAATAAAAACACCCCCTAATCTAAAGAACTACCAGTAGCCCTTAAAAGGGCTTTTTGCAGGGCATTGCCCCAAGATAATTAGCTCTTTTACAAGAAAATACACAACCCCCCAACAGTAAAACCCCCCACCCACCAAACCCCCCCCAAATAAAATAACCTAACACTAAAAACCCTAAACTACCCATTGCCCTAAAAAAGGGCATTTGTTGGGCATTGCCCTTAAAAGGGCATTCAGCTCTTTTACTGCCCACCCTATCTAAATAAAATAACCCCCCCCAAAAATCCCTTAAAAACCCCTAAGTCTAACCCCCAAGTGGTACTCGCCTGTCCTGAAGTCCAGCGGACAAGGTCCTGTTCCAGGCGGTGAAGTCTTCTTCCAAGCGGCAACCTCTTCTTTCTTCTTCCAGGAACCAACCGGAGCGGAGGGCGGAGTGGAAGACCGATGACCGCGGAGCTGAAGGCCGGCGACCCTGGAACTGAAGACCGGCGACCTCAGAGCCATGGAGCGTGGAGGATCCTCTTCATATGATCTCCGCCGTACACTGAATAGGAATTCAAGGTACGTGATTAAAAATGGCATCCCTTGAATTCCTATTGGCTGATTTGAGATTCAAATTCAAATCAGCCAATAGTATGAGAACTACTGAAATCCTATTGGCTGTTCAAATCAGCCAACAGGATAAGAGCTACTAAAATTCTATTGGCTATTCAAATCAGCCAATAGGATTTCAGTAGCTCTCATCCTATTGACTGATTTGAGCCTTCAAAGGCTTTGAAGGCTCAAATCAACCAATAGGAATTCAAGGGACGCCATTTTTAATCGCTTACATTGAATTCCTATTCAGTGTATGACGGAGATTGTATGAAGAGGATCCTCCATGCTCCATGGCTCTGTGGTCGCCGGTCTTCAGTTCCAGGGTCACCGGTCTTCAGCTCCGCGGTCATTGGTCTTCAACTCCGCCCCTTTGCTTCGCGCCGGCTGGTTCCTGGAAGAAGAAAGAAGAGGTCGCCGCTTGGAAGAAGACTTCACCGCCTGGAACAGGACCTTCTCCGCCGGACTTCAGGACAGGTGAGTACCACTTGGGGGTTAGACTTAGGGGGTTTTAAGTTTTTTTTTTTTATTTTTTTATTTAGATAGGGTGGGCAGTATAAGAGCTGAATGCCCTTTTAAGGGCAATGGGTAGTTTAGGGTTTTTAGTGTTAGGTTATTTAATTTGGGGGGTTTGGTTGGTGGGGTTTTTTACTGTTAGGGGGGTTGTGTATTTTCTTGTAAAAGAGCTGATTATCTTGGGGCAATGCCCTCCAAAAAGCCCTTTTAAGGGCTACTGGTAGTTTTTTAGATTAGGGGGTGTTTTTATTTTCATAGGGATTAGGTATAATTTTTGTAAAATTTGGTAATTTTTTTATCTTCTGTAATTGTAGCTTAAAGGGACAGTCTACTCCAGAATTTTGATTAGACTGTCCCTTTAATTTATACTTAGTTAATTTGTATTTTTAAAGTAGTGTTAGGTGTTTTTAATTTAATTGTAAATTAGGTCATTTGGGTTCATTTAGGGGGTGTTATGTTAGGGGGGTTAGGTTAGGGGTTAGGTTTATTGCGTTGTGGGCTTTGGCGGTTTAGGGGTTAATACTTTAATAGGTTTACTGCATTGTGGGTTAATGGTGGATTAGAGGTTAATAGTTAATAAGTAATTGCAGTGTAGGTTTGATGGCGGATATAGGGGTTAATAGTTTAATTAGGCATATTGCATTGTGGGGGGGTTGTCGGTTTAGGGGTTAATACACTTTATTAGTGATTGCGGTGGGGGATAGACATTGCGCATGCGTTAGGTGTTAGTTTATATTTGACAGGCAGTTACGGGAGTTACGGTGCTCCCATACTCAGTGCAAGGCATGCTGCGCTGCCTTGTTTGGCGAGGTGAAAATGGAGTAAAATTTCTCCATTTTTGCCATGTAAGTCCTTGCGCTGAATATTGGATACCGATTTGCAACGCGGTCCTATGTTATCATATGGGAGTAAAAATTGCGGACGACGGGTGAAATATATGTGCTGCATTTATATGCGGCACCGTATGTGTAATAGCAAAATCGCGTAAAAACCAGCGGCACCGGGTTTTGTGGGGGGTGCCGCATATGTAATGGAGTCCCTTATGTTGGGCCCCACAATATGTCCAATAAACAGACTGAATTTAAATCACAAGGGTCCCTAGACAGAAACCAAGTGCATGTTACCATCTTTTTATCTTTTTTTTTTGTGTGTGCAAGGGTCAGATTACAGGCATATGGGCACTCTACACACTTAATGTGTATTTTGGAAAAAGTTATATACTTCTCTTTTAACCCCTGATTGATTATAGTGGACAGACACATTATCATCTGGCAGAATTAAAAACAAAAATAAGGCAAAACTGCGCTACAAGACCACCCTCTGTCTAAAAGTATCTAATGACACACCCTATCAATAATGTAGTTTCATTAGAAATAATTGTAATGCAAATTAAATTATATTTAGGACAATAAAGACATAAATGTTTTCTATTACAGTTTAAAAAGAAAGACTAAATAATATGAACAATCACATACTTTATGAGCCAATTTACAGTCTATAGAAAATGTATTTAATCTCCAGAGCAAAGATAATACATATACATATATTTAAATTTAAACTAATATACCGTATCAACCAATGACAATTAGCAGTAAGTGCCAATCAGCATTAGCTTAGGATGAATACAACTGATATTTCTGATATATGGTATTTGTTTCATATTATAATATTACACATGCAAATAACAAAACAAATCAAAAACACATTTAACATGTTTAGAAATTCTTTCATTTTTTTTTTAAGTACAGTGTCCCCTTAAACTAAACTGTTGACAATACAGAATCTCTGGGGTTTGTTGGTTTGAAACAAATCAGTAATATAAAGATGGTAGGTTTTTATTTTTAACAGTCTTGGCATATATATTGAACTATTTAATGCATTAGTAAAAAAATGTAATAATAAAAAAAAATAGACAAAGAATTGCATTGATTTTTTCTTAAACAAAAATAGTATAATATAAGGTAAATTAGAACAATCTGGTTTTTGTTCCTATTGGTTTAGATTCTGGTATTTTTTTAGCGATTTAACGCTCCAAAGAAAAGGTAATTATAATACAGATGGTTAACAATGGAAATCATTTTGCAATTATAATTCAGGCAGAATTAACTCCATTCAGTATACTCTACCTGTGTTTTAAACAAATGTCAAAGTTAAATTATTTCTAGAAGTTAACAAAAAACAGTTTTCGGTGATTGTTTTGTTTGATATTTGCCTAATTATTCCCTTGATTAGCTTAGCTTTTCACTCAGTGATGTGCAATCAGGTTAATATAGACAGTGTCCCTGACATTGTAATCTAAGCCAAGGACAACCCAGTATTAAGTGGTAAGAAGAGAAAGTGAACAAGAGAGAGAGAGAGAGAGAGGGGATGTGGGTGACTCGCTGTCAGTCACTAGCTAAAGTCTGCTGTTTTACCTCTATCATATACTGTATCATTGTCTAGGAGACACAACTAAAATTCTAATTCTTTTGCTCATCACAGCCCACTTTGACTACTGCAACTCCATCCTTGCTGGCCTCACAATTTGCTTTGGGCTAGATTACAAGCAAAGTGGCATTTTGGGTGTGATTTCTAGCGTCAATTGCTCAAGTGAAATTGATACTGTAAGTTTAAAGTAAGCATCGGTGCACCCATACTACAAGTTGAACGTAAATTTTTTTATTCAAGAGCAAATATTGTTTGTGCGCAAGTTATTCGAGTAGTAAACCATGTTTCCCATTTATAAATTACCAGAAACATTAAACAAATTCAAATCACAAAATAGCCCTTCAGCAGGTCTATCCCTTATATTACAGGTGTTTGCACTCATACCTTTGTACAGTGGGAAATTACAATACCAATATACTTGTGTGAAATTAACATTTTCACTTTCAAAATAGCAAAACTTGTATATGAATTATATTTGAGCTAGGGCACTATGGGTACACAGTGAATGTGTGTAGGACGTATATATATATAAGGTTTGAAATTTCCAGTGGTCCAGGATGACTTAGAAATTGCAGCAGACAAGTTACAAATTTGACTTTTTCCTATCTTTAACATTGAGTGGACCAGTAACTTTTCCCTCTAGGCTAGTCGTTTTTACCCCCTGACTAAATATACTATGTTTTTCTAACTTTATTATAAAACAAAAACCTTTGTTTTTCTTTTCTAATTTTGAGAGATTTTTCTCTAGAATTAAGATTCTTATAGGCTAGGATATTAACATCTCACAGAAAAAAATGTCCACAAAGGTTCTAATTTACAATAGTGAGCTTGTATACTGTTCTTGTGCTTTTGTAAATTGGCGAGATTTCTAACATTGAAATTATTAGGCTGCTTCATTGTTGCCAAACCATAAGTTCTCAATGTTAAGAACAGGGTCCTGCAACATACTGTCATTTCACACATTATTAAATAATATTATGATAATATTGATGAGAGAGGAATGTTGTCAGACTCCACTCACACAGCAGGATGATTATACAGATGAGTATTGAGATGATCGCTCCTGTGCCCAATCCTGCAGCGGCCACAGCTCCTATGGTTGTGCAGTCTCCATTTTCATCACAAGGGCAAACCTTCACTTTAATAATAGAAGTGTTGTAGAGAGGAGGGTTCCCTGAGTCAGTCACAATGATGGGGACTTCATACATCCCAGACTCTAGGTACCCAATCTGAAGACTCAGTCGAGCATAGTTTCCTAGAATGATCAAAAATGGAGTCAGGAAGCAGAACATTCACAGGGTAATTAATCAAAAGGCAATAAATCTAACATTATCATCTAAATCATCCTTACTTAATTAAATATAAAAAGTAACAAATAAAGGTCATAGTATAAGACAAAAGAAAAAACAAAAGCTGTTGATAGAGTTTTCTATTTCTATATAGGGTTTTATAACATATTTTTATTTCCTATTAAAGGGACGTACCAACACAAAAATACATGCAATAAATTGGTAAACCATGCATTTTCTTTATTACTGATTCTAGTTTACTTTGATCTAGATTACAAGTGGAGTGCTATTGGTTGCATGAGGTGCATTATGTTGCCTTGAGCAATTAGTAGTACCACATTTGGTATTACAAATTATTATTATTTTTTACCAAATACTTGTTTTGTTTACTTGATCAAGCTCAACTACACATTCTCCCTTCTAATCTAATTTAATACCCCCCTTAACAGCTAAGGGACGTAACCATGCCCCTCTACAATACCCCTAGCACCCAAAAGCCCCCACCAAACACTAATCCTTTAAAACATAGCAATAAACTATTTTAATAATCCCTATCTTAACATTGTTTAAATTCTACATATAATCACCAATATCAATACTTTGGACTCAATGGGGTTGCCAGGAGTCCACTTCACATAACAAGCATCTCACACAGGACCTACAGATAACTGTGGAGACATCTGGCACATGTGGTCCATCACTCAATAGCAACCCCTCCGAAAACAAATGCTCTTATTCAGGAGAAGGAAAACTGAGGTCCCTCTAAACAATTAAATTATAAAAGAAAAATGTATTCTGAACTCCTCAGTGAAGAACAGAAAACCCTTACGGTGAAATGTTAAAAATTATATCTTTGTTAAAACAGAACAGAAAAAAAAATTAAATTAAGTCAATTAATTGTGTTTTGCTCTGTTTTTATATTTTGTTTTAGTGACTGCAGTGAGGAGGAGGTAGGGTCCCTACTATCTTCCCTGTACCACTTACATTCTAGAAGAACATTTTTTCAGATGAATTCCTTCTGAATTGTCTCTACAGGCAATGCAACACAGCCTAGGTGAATATAATTGATTACCTTTTAAAAATAAAACCACTTATTAAGCTAACTGCCACTAGAGGTAGTCTCCCTAATTCCTGGCCGCTAGCCAGGTGGAGAGACACTCAGGTAATGGAATAACATTGACAGACTAGTAAAATAGTAGTCCAGGATCAGACCCAGGAATAGGCCAAATGGTATCCAAAAGGGATAGTCAGAGAGGCCAAGGTCAAAATCCAGAACTGGTGGGATAAGTAGGCAAAAGGCAAAATCTGGTCACAAGCAAGGGTCAAAGTCTGGATCTGGCAGAAGAAGTACAAAAACAGCAAGCAAGCAGATCATCAGGAAAACAGGCAATAGGTCATACACAGGAGCATTAACACAATAGGCACACCCAGTGACTAGCTCAATAAATAGGCAAAGACAACAGGAAAGGGCTGGGTTTAAAGGGCCATTAAAGTTGAAAAAATTGCATGCTATAAATCCGTTCGAGTAGGGTTCTTAGAAACACGTGGGTGAGACCCATTACTGGGTCGCAACACCATGTTTACTGGGTCATGACTTGTGTGTGTTGTAGGAGTGTGTGTGGTGTGTGTTATATGAGTGTGTGTGTGTATGATGTATGAAAGTGTATGTGGTGTGTGTGTTATTACCTTTTACAACACTTTCAAGTTTGACTAAAATCAGGAATAAAATATTCACACATTTTAGTAACTTTGCCAAAAATTGCAGATATTTTGTTGTATATTACATCAGAAATTTTCAGACAAAGCATAAAAATAGGGTTGCAAAGGTATGTGGTATCATGACACTGGGTCTTGGGGAAAATAGTTTGAAGAACACTGCGTTAGAGCATGTAATTCTCTGACTATCGACCACTGAGTGGAACTTTACTGTGTGTTTAACCCATTTGCAGTATTAAAAAACACATTAGAGTAAGGTCGATAGTAGGAATATTACATGCTCTAACTGATTAGATCATGTAATTTTTAGCTATAATGTCTGGAGCCAGAGAGAACACAAAAACAAGAAACTGATAATAGAAACTAGGTAGTATCAAAAGTCCACAAGTGGCAGAACAGCAAGGCAGCAACCCAGCAAGCCAAAGACTATAATTCGATTCCAGGCATGACACCACTGCTTCCACTCTTTACACAGGTGAAGCCCTTGAACAAAATGGGAGGCCATTTTTTGATGCTGGCCTAACTTAGTAGACAATTTTTCTTACATTCTCCATAGAAGATGGAATTTGTAAGGGACATTTGTTCCTTAAAAATGTTGTCCTCAATGCCAAGAGAATATTGTAAATGGTTTCGGGTCTATGTAAATTCGTATAGGTATATTCGTATATATGTATTATAGTATGTAATTCCATATTTCTATTTTCTTAGTAAAACATTGCTCAGTAAAAGCTTGTTTATATAGAAGTATATATTTTCTTGGAAAGAACTGATTTTCAAAAAGTGTTCATTGCTCCCCCAAGTGAAAAATACAAATATTTTCAAAATGTTAACAACAATGATTTAATATGTAGATTTATGCTTATTTAAGTATGTTTTTATGTTATTACACGTCTGAATAATATTGTGCACATGTTTTTATAAAATATTGAAAAGTATGTATTCAGTTCTGATGATGTAATCCCCCACCATTTGTGTTATGCTAGCACTCAAATTAATACTTCCTATGCTCACAGAAGGTGTATTTCCTCCATTTAAAGCCCATATATAACATATTTAGATACAGGAGAATAAGTTGTTATTTGTTGTCATACAAGACTTTTACCTGAATACTGTAATTTTTTTAAATTTTTTTTTATTTTATTGAGAAACAAGTTTCACATATACATCTATAAAGTAATAGATTGATTGGCGTAAACACTTCATGATAGATAATACAAACAATCACTTATAAAACAAAAACTGTACAAAATACTTTTATCGAATTCATCAGCCTTATCCAGTAATACTTTTTGGAATAGAAATTATAAATAATATAAAGAAACCTGTACCTCGAAACATTTTTCTTTTTTTTTTTACATATAATAACCCAGAACAAAACTTACAAAAACAAGACTGGGAAAAGGAGAAAAAAGAAGAAAAGAAAAAGGGAAGAGAAAAAAAAAAAAGATTCTCTTCCCCCCCTCCCCGAGAAACCGGGACCATCAGAGATTAAGCAATTACACCACTGCTAATTTCCCCTCTCAATACAGCATTCTGAATCCATTCAGAATGCTTAAAGGGTGCAATGAGACTTCTTTGAACTTCCAGTGTATTGGAGAGACTATATTCTCCCCATTTCCTGAAAAAGTTGTCAATTTCTTTTTCCAAAGATATCTGCGTCTCATATTGTTCGTATATTAATTTGGAGTTTAGCATGTTCAGAAGGGAGGTAAGCATAGGGCTTCTGTTAGATTTCCAAGAGGAAAAAATGATGTTTCTAGCAGATAAGATTACAAAATTAATACATTGTATGTTTTCCTCCCTTCCGTCATATTCCCTTAAAAAGATAATTTCCTCCACATTCAGAGAGATTTTAAGCTTTAATATTTTTGAGAGCCAAAATGACACTTTTGCCCAGAACTGTTTGACTTTGGGGCATGCCCAGATACAGTGAATCAAATTGGCATTTGGGTAGTGACAGCGTGCACATTCATACCTTTGTGTATTATTCCACTTCCCTAGCTTCTCTGGGGTGATGTAAGTCCTATTAATTAGTCTGAGGTGAGATTCGCGCCAGGATAGCAGAGGAGTCGCTGACCAAGCCCTATCAACACTTTCTTGGATTGTCTTGAGCTCTATTTGCGGGTAAAGAAGTCTCACCAAATAAACCAAAAGGTGTCTCCAGGGGCTGGCCATGCTTGTTCTGGGGCATTTCTTTGGTGCATATATTAGTGTGGATAGTTGTATACAGATATGTTTTTTTCTTTGTAATAAATATGTACTGTAGGGTTTTTAAGTTGTTTTTGTGATAGTGGTATTCTTCAGAGGAACTCATCTTATGCATCCAGAAATGAAAGGTTGTGAGATAACTGCAGATCCATTGATTGAAAAAGAGAGTAACTCACAACTCATGGTTGCGACAGGTGGCAATTGTCAAGTTGCAATAAGTTTTTGCTGGGAGATATTAGTATTGTGAATAGGTTTTATTGAATCTTGGCCATTGAATATTAGCCAATGAGCATTGGCATGAAGTATAGATAAGCCAATGAGCATTAGCAGTAAGAAAACTAAACTTCACATTTTACTTCACATTTTTTAGGACAAAAAATATCATGTTTAAACAATGCTCTTTCATATGAATAATAAGAACATTTTGCGCAGCTTCCCATTAACCCTAGATGTTAAAATTCCGGTTTAAACATTTCAGGTTTAAAAAAAAATTCACTGTGTTTTACGCTTACCATTTATCCTGGTTATGGTCCAGTTCCGTCGGATAGTGGAGGGCACAAAAGGCAATTCAAAGACAAAGGGATCCCCACTGGGCCTACGGTCCACATCTGTGGCTGTAATGTTGACACCATTAGAGTTTGGTCTCTCACAGATCTGTGCTTCTTTGGGAAGGAGTTCTGGGGCATTATCATTAATGTCAATTAGGTGGATCTGCAATGTGCCAGTACCACTGGTAGGAGGAATGCCTGCGGGAAGATTAATGTTTTCATGTAAGAATTAAATGGTCTGTAAAGTATTTTTATCTGCTAGATACATCTAAAATGTATTTTTATTTAAACATACGTTCTTGTCATGAAAAAAACATAATTTATGCTTACCAGATAAATTCTATTCCTTCCGGATAAGGAGAGTCCACAGCTTAATACCCTACTGTTGGGAAATACAACACCTGGCCACCAGGAGGAGGCAAAGACACCCCAGCCAAATGCCTAAATATCCCTCCCACTTCCTTATTACCCCAGTCATTCTGCCGAGGGAACAAGGAAAAGTAGGAGAAACATTAGGGTATAAATGGTGGCAGAAAAACAAAATAAATAATAGGGGACCGCCCATAGACAAGAAAAAAAACGTACAGGGGCTGTGGACTCTCCCTATCCGGAAGGAAAGGAATTTATCTAGTAAGCATAAATAATGTTTTCCTTCCTAAGATAGGGAGAGTCCACGGCTTCATTCCTTACTGTTGGGAAAACTATACCCAAGCTCCAGAGGACATTGAATAACGGGAGGGAACAAAAAGGAAGAAGCGGAACCTATTCTGAGGGTACCACAGCCTGCAAAAACTTTTCTCCAGCCAGCAAAAACATCAAACTTGTAAAATTTTGAAAAAGTATGTAAGGAGGACCAGCTAGCCACCCTACAAATCTAATCCATAGAGGCCTCATTCTTAAAGGACCAAGATGAAGCCACTGCTCTAGTGGAATGAGCCGTTATCCTCTCAGGAGGACGATGTCCCGCCGTCTCGTAAGCTAAGCGGATGACACTCCTTAACCAAAAATATAGGGAAGTCGAAGTAGCCTTCTGTCCGTTACGCTTCCCCAAATAGACAACAAAGAGGAAGATTGTCTAAACTCCTTAGTTGCCTGAAGATAAAAATTCAAGGCACGAGCCACATCCAAATTGTGAAGTAAGTGGTCCTTCGATGAAGAAGGATTAGGACACAAGGAAGAAACCATAATCTCCTGATTGATGTTTTGATCTGACACAACCTTAGGAAGAAAACCTAATTTAGTACGTAAAACTGCCTTATCTGCATGAAAAATCAGATAAGGGGGCTCACATTGCAAAACAGAGATCTCAGAAACTCTGCGCGCAGAGGCAATAGCCAATAAAAAGACAACCTTCCAACAATTGAATGTCACCGGAATGCAGAGGTTTAAACGGAACCTGTTGCAAAACCCGAAGAACAAGATTTAGGCTCCAAGGAGGAGCCCCAGATCTAAACACATGTCTGATCCTAATCAGAGCCTTAACGAAGGACTGAACGTCTGAAAGCTCAGCCAGTATCTTGTGCAATAAAACTGACAGGGCCGAAATCTGTCCCCTCAGGGAACTAGCCCTTCTCCAGCCCATCATGGAGAAAAGATAAGATACTAGCAACCTTAACTCTGTGCCAGGAAAAACCACGCTCTTCAAACCAGAATAAGTAGGTCCTCCACACCTTGTGGTAGATATGCCGAGTAACTGGTTTACGAGCTTCAATGAGAGTATCAATGACACTAGCAAGCATGTGTATGTTTTAAGCAGGCTAGGAGTAAGGCAGCAGCCGAAACCGGTCAGCCACAATTTTTTTTTGTCTGATATTGCACAGATTATACTGTTTTTTACCCTCAGGGTTTGAGTACCTTGAATATTCACTAATAAAAAGATTTATGTTTTTACCTAAACCATGGTGCTCCTAGCAAAATTTCTTTAATATCAATGACACTCTCAGAGAAACCTCTCTTGGCTAAAACTAAGCATTCAATCTCCACGCAGTCAGCCTCAGAGAATCTATATTTTGATGAACAAAAGGACCTTGCATCAGCAGGTCTCTGCAACAAGGTAATTTTCACGGAGGAGATGAGGACATCCCAACTAGATCTGCGAACCACATCCTTCACGATCACGATGGAGCAATCAGGATTACTGATACCCGCTCCTGCTTGATGCGGGCCACCACTCGAGGAAGAAGCCATAATGGAGGAAAAAGATATATGAGTTTGAAACTCCAGGGCACTGCTAATGCATCTATTAGATCTGCTTGGAGATGCCTCGACCTCGATCCGTACCTGGGTAGCTTGGTATTGAGACGGGACACCATGAAATCAATCTCCGGCATCCCCCACTTGCTGCATATATCTGCAAACACCTCGGGATAGAGAGACCATTCCCCTGGATGGAAGGATTGCCTGCTGAGAAAATCTGCCTCCCAGTTGGCCACACCCGGAATGTGGATTGCTGACAGCAAAGAGCTGTGGGCCTCCACCCACTCCAGAATCTGAGATACTTCCTTCATTGCCAAGGAACTTCTCGTTCCCCCCTGATGGTGGATATAAGCCACCGAGGTTATGTTGTCTGATTGGAATCTGATAATAACTAATGGTGCCCCACAGATCCAGTTGAGAGTCCGGGACCGGGAACAACTTTTTAAAAGTAGACGAGGGGCAAAAGGAAGAGCCAATTCTTTCCCATTCTTTCTTAATAGGGACAGTCAACACCAGAATTTTTGTTGTTTAAAAATAAAGATAATCCCGTTATTACCCATTCTCCAGTTTTGCATAACCAACACTGCTATAGAAATACACTTTTTACCTCTGTGATTACCTTGTATCTATGCTTCTGCAAACTGCCCCCTTATTTCAGTCCTTTTGACAGACTTGCATTTAAGCCAATCAGTGCTCACTCCAAGGTAACTTCAAGTGCATGAACTCAATGTTATCTATAAGAAACACATGAACTAATGCTCTCTAGTGGACAAAATGCATTCAGATTAGAGGCAGTCTTCAATGTAATAAATTAGCATATGAAGCTCCTAGGTTTAGCTTTCAACTAAGAATACCAAGAGAACAAAGCAAAATTGGTGATAAAAGTAAATAGGAAAGTTGTTTAAAATTGCATTCCCTATTTAAATCATGAAAAAAAAAAATTTGGACTTGACTGTCCCTTTAATAATGTTTGCCATCTTAACCGGCAGAGGTAAAGTCAAAGGAACTTTCCTGTCTTCGTCTAATTTAGGTATCATAGGTTCTTCAGGAAGCACGGCCTCTGGAACCTCTAACGTAGACAGAACCTCCTTTATTAAAAAATGCAAGTGCTCAATTTTAAATCTAAAGGACGATTCCTCCGCAGCAGGAGGCTTAGACGCTAAGGACTCCAACCAAGAAAGTTTGCCCTTTTGAAGCTACAGAGGTTAACTCATCATCGGATAACTGGGACATAATTGCTAAATCCAATAAATATTTAGATGACTCTGGGTCAGGAGAGCTATGTTTAACCTTTCTCTTGCGTTTGTTAGAGCAAGGTAATGCACTGAGGGCCGCAGACACAGCCATTTGTAACTGCGCGGCAAAGTACGCAGGAAGAAGGCCCCCTCTGGATGGAGGATTAGCTGCGCTACAGGAAACTGCATGTGGAGTGGATAATGTAGCAAGGGTAGTAATTTCACGGGACGCCGAGTCCTGAGAGGTAGATGGCTCAAAGGGACTAAGAGCCTTAGCAGGCTTGTCTACCTTCTTAGACTTTATAAAGGTGTTAAGGCATGTGGAACATAGTTGAGTGAGCGGGAAAACCACGGCCTCCTCACAATATAAACAGGAATGATTTAGTACAGAAGGAGTACCTTCTAACATGTCAGAGTCCTCCACAGCTCAGGTTATACCCACAGGAGGACACAAATAAAAACATTTTTTATTATAGAAAACTGCACCTTTATACTCCCAATGGCTGGGGCACTCACCACCTCCTAGACCCAGACAGTTAACAGAGGAAGCACTCTCTTCAGGTTCAAGTCTCAGCCGGAATGGAGGAAATTAACATAGATCACACCCGGTCACATGGAGTGCAAGACAGTACTTCCCCTGTTATTACAAGTAGAGCAAGTAATAGGAGTTGTGCAACACTTTCAAAAACGAAAGTGAAATTAAAAGTGAAACGTTTTTGTTTCAGCCAAAAACACACAGTCTATCAGCCCAGGAAAAAAAATCACACAAAGCAGCATGTAAATAATTAATACTCTGATTAATTAACCCCGACTGTTCAATAAACCCCCTGGATCCTATCAAGGTATAAAAGAGCCACACTGTGACCCTGTTATAGCAATTTATGTGTAAAAATTGAAACAATCTTACCTCCAGGATCCATGCTGTGGAAAGAACACAGCCTCTCAAGTGTGACAGTCTTATAGCAGCACTCCTGAAATGGACTTGAGTGAGAGAAAGCAGGCAGTGAAACTCGTCAACACTAATTGCTTATGAGCTGTTAGCAGTAGTCTGGATGGTTTTGCAGAAAAACTTTCCCTGCATCTCCAGACTCGAACTTTCATCAATACTCTCACTGAGAGGTTGACATGACTACTTAAAACTCCAGTCCTATCTCTAAGGGCAGATACCCTTTTTCAGGACTCTCCGAATCTTCTGCCACTTCTCTGCCACCTCCTAACATGATGAAAGACAAAGAATGACTGGGGTAATGAGGAAGTGGGAGGGATATTTTAGCATTTGGCTGGGGTGTCTTTGCCTCCTCCTAGTGGCCAGGTGTTGTATTTCCCAACAGTAAGGAATGAAGCAGTGGACTCTCCCTATCTTAGGAAGGAAATAAATACTTCTTGTTTCTCTGCCTCTGGAAATGTGTCACTTTCCTTCACTAGAAGGGTGGCAGCTATTGAGCAATTAATCCCTACAGATGAGTTGTGTACAAGCTTTAAATTTAATGTCCCTATAAAACCTAATAAAAAAATAATTAACATAACTTGACAACACTGAAAACAAATATTTATATGCATATAATTGTTGTTGTTTCGTGACATTAGCTCTTAAACTTCTGAGAATTTGGTTAGATTCTATTCTAGACAAAATCCTTTTCAGCTTTTTCAAATGGAATAAAATATATGCCAAAGTAGCAGAAAATGCTCTCACCATTGTCCCCAGCCAGGAATTTTGCTTCATATATGTCATCCTTCACAAAAGGAGACTCACGGTCCAAAACTGCAGTGGTAAACACCTCTCCACTTGTGGCATTGATGGTAAGCCAGTTTGCAGGATCGGATATTTTGGAGTATCTAATGGAATTTAATACAAGTAGTACAATGAGATCTGAAATCTGACCAAGCAAATGCTTAGTTTACTACTTCATGTATTGCTCAGTAATTTGCTTGGGAATGAAATTAGTCAAGCCAAGGTGCCCTTTTGTCAACTATATACTGGGGTAAACAAAATAAGTTTATTAAGTAGGGCAAACAAGTATGTGTATATATATATATATATATATATATATACATATACATACACACACAATCACACACATATATATAAACATATATATATATATATATATATATATATATATATATATATATATATATATATATATATACACATTTATATATATATATATATATATATAATATGTTTTTTCACTTTGAAGATGAGTGTTCTTATGCAGAGATTTGAAATCAAACACTCAAAACATTTAATTAAAACCAATATGGTTATTTCGATAAAAATATTAGGAAGTTAAGGTTGAGGACTAGAACATTGTTGTGCAAAACAATCACAGTAAATGTGAGGGGAAGACAGATTTCAGTAAATACATATCTGCATACATGCAACACACGTTTTAAAAAAATACCATATTGATTTTAAATGAAAAAACTTTTTACCTCACTGTAGAAAAGTTTTTAACACTGAACTGAATAGATTTCCTTTTGTAATTCTAGGCCTTTATGCCAGACCTTCCAGTACATTTTTTGTACCAGTAAAGTCTCACATTTCTGGATTTGATGTGTGCTGGAGATAATGGTTTGCACATTACAGGCCCTTTTTTATCCAAGGGGACAAAACTAAAATGCTGCTAGTATAAGAGACGTAATTAAACCGGAATCTTCTTAATCTCAATGAACAACTAGTTTTTCAATATTCATTTTATGATTTTGTTGCAGAATTTTTGTGGAGGATTTATTTGTTGAATAGAAGCCTCATAAAGGAGGTCAGGTAAAAATATCCGATTATGTCATTTATATTTCAAGCTGAGACATTTTCACTGACCAAAGTAATTGGGCCTTTAGAAAAGGGGAAAGGATGTTAAACCCTAAAAATAACAACAACACAGGTAAAGAAACACCTTTTGACAGGTTTGCATTACAACCAGGAACAAATACGAAAGAAATTGCCTCGTTAGCTCAGAAATTCTTTCTAAAAGCTTCATTACATGTCCAGAAGCAATGGGAAGTAACCACCATGAGTCAATATAATCATTTTCTCTGTCAGCCAGCCAGGCCCCTGAGTGAAGTGTCTGAACCACATAATGATTATAAAAATGTCACAAGTGAAGTGTGCGTAATTGGGCTCAGGTCGGCTGGACTCCACATTGCCTCTTAGCTGTAATAAGGAAAGGAAAAGCCATGATACGCAGTAATTCTCAGATACCAGAGGTTCTTCCCTTGCTGCCTCCCGCTGTCAACACGTTTATTTTACTTTTTCTCTGGTGCCAAAATTCCTAAACTAGGGTATGTGATCTTTATCATGCTGAGCTCTGATAGAGTCTAATAATATTGTCTAATCAGAGACTGTCATCAAGTTTACGGACTATTGGAATGACAACAATAGCTACATTTTTGCTATAAAAAAAAGAAAGCAAAATAGCGTTCACAAATTATTACATTAATGGGTATGTTACACCAAAACAGAAAGCAGTGCTTATGCACTCAAAGGTGCTTATGTGTGTCTATATACGTTAACAGAAATTGTTAGTTGAAATCAAATTGTTTAAAAAAATTTTATGCAATTTTTTTTCTTTAAATCAATATGTTCATGTGATTTCATTAATTAATTTCCTTCTCTGAATTTTACATAATATCTTTTACATATGCCTGGAATTTAAAGGGATATGAAACACTTGATATTGTAATATAACATGCTTAATTATACATAGTGAAAAAAAATTACAATATACATTTATTCCCCACCGCCCTCAAGTCAAGACAGTGGATGCAGCTATGCTGAAAAATAGTTTTCACTGCTTTCCAGTGCTGATGTGTTAGCACGTGTGCTGAAACTCTCCTTCGGATACCTGCAGTGTAACCTAGGTATCAAAATGGCGTCAAAAACAATTAGAGGGAGGTACACAAAAATATATTAGTGTTTAATGTCCCTTTAAATTTGCTTAACATAAAAAATTGTTCTAAGGCTTCTAAAAGGTAAGTGTGGCCCAGATAGTATAGGCAATTCATACCAGCACCCATTGACGGATGCATTCAATAGTCAACAGGTCAATTGTACAACTTTAAAAAAAAAAAGCAAAACAAACTTATGCTTAGAATAACAAAAGGAAAAAATAATAATACAGGTTTAATATTTTTAATGGCTTTAGAGAGTTAATTATATAGTTAGCCCTCTGCTAATAATGATTTTGTTCGAATGACATCTTATTTTAGACTGTAACATCAGCCATCTCTAAATATCTTTTGTTCAGTAATAAGCCATTAACCTCCCAACTTTATTTATGTCTGACATTTAATTAAAAAATCACCTAAAGCTCAGCAGTAAAAATAAGGGCTAGATTACGAGTGGAGTGTAAATTTGCGCTACCGCAAGTGCTTTATCTGCGCACGCATTATAGGTTGCAACTTCGTGAAGTTGCAAATGCAGGATCGTATTCCCCCTACACTTTAAAGGAGCCTCATTTCGAACAAAAAAAAAATAACAGCCGCCAGCTCTCACAAACACGAGTGCAGGATTGCAATGAGATATATGTATGTTATTATATATATGTATAACTGTATTTATATGTGTATATATTTCTATAAATACATATATACACATATAAATACATATGTATAGAAATGCTTCTAATACCTGCTTCTAATATGTATAGACATCTTCTAATACCTGACATCACATCTAACTTTTTATTGCAATTTTTTAAAAAATAATTTTTATTAGATATTTGACGCGTGTCAGATTAGCGCGACTTCAGAGCTCTTGTTAAATGTTACGCTAGAAAAATGATGCACAAAACACATCAAAAATACATTTAACAGTACACACACACATATATATATATATATATATATATATATATATATATATATATATATATATATATATATATATATAAATTTAAGAATAAATAGAACATATTCTTGTATGTGAAGAACATTGGAATGTGAAATATTCATAATTCATGTTGGGTTTAGCACACTTGAATAAACATGATTAGGTTCAAATTTTGTTGTTGCAGTTTTCATACTCCATTGAAGTATATAGGAGAATACGTTTTAATGCAGTAGAAATGTTCAGAGTTCAGCTATTTGCGCAAGTTGGGTTTTTGCACCTGCGCTAATATTTTAATTGCAACTCATAATATGAGCACAACCTAATGCACGCAAAAAGCAAAGTCAACACCCGAGCTCCAGTGCAAAATAGTGATCCACTTCTATTCTAATCTTTAATGGGGCAAATTGAGGCAATAGGGCATATGAAGCACAAGACAGAGAAAGCAAGGTTGACAGATCAAAACTATCTTTGACGCCAAAATTTTCTGATATCGTCACAACACCCACGATAAACCCCTTTTCCCTTGTGCATAACAGTTAGTGTGCCACTCCAATCTGGCCCTTAATGCTTATTCTCCTGACATCAGCCCCTGAGAATATAATCTAATTCCAAAGGTGTGCAAGAAGGAAGATGAGTAGTGCTGTCGAGAAGAATAATTCCGTGCAGCATGTGTAACTCATAGCTATTCCCCCTATATCCTAATTATGGGCACTAGATTATCTGAGAGACGACTTAAAGCTTTGAAAAACTATATATACACTTCTGTTCTTATAATATTTATATTAAGTAAGATTATTTTTCATCATTAAAGAATCATAAAAGTCACTAACAAAAACAGTTTTAAGATATTTGTGTCTGTATTTTGAGAATGGATTTTTTTTAGTTTTTTTTTATTATTATGCCATGCATTAATAAGGAGTGATGTATCTGTTTTAGATATATTTTCTATGTTTTACTAAAAATAAAAAAAAAGAATATTTGTAAAGATTCCAAAAGTATTTATAAAAAAAAAGCTTCTTTTAGTGAGTTGCCTGCAGCCCGTTCCGCTGTTTACAGACAAATCCCAGCCATATTACCTTCGGATTGGCAACTCCTGAGCCAATTTGGCTGCAATTTGCAATGCACAATTTTTGTGTAGATAAGAAAGCCCTGCTTCTAGCTCCAACATTTTAAAACACTAATAAGAACCTGGAATATTATTTTGGTAGGGATTGATATATCTTTACATGAAATATAATGAAGCAATATATTGTGATTTTTTTTTATCAATTCCTCTACATACATGTCACACCTGATGATGACATTTGGGGCTAGATTTATCAACCCTGAGGCGTACAGGGGCACGTATACGCACCTCTGTACGCCTCAGCTCGCCTGTGGCGGGGTGCAATTACCCGCAGGTAATTAACATTGCACACAAGCGCAATTTTGCGCTCGCGTGCAATCCCGCCCCCTGCCCGCGCACAGCCAATCACGCGCGGGCAGGAGCTGTCAATCTCCTCGGTCGGACTCGACCAAGGAGATTGAATTTCGCCAGAATAGATGTGGCGAAGATGTTAGGGAAGCAGCGGTCTGGTGATCGCTGCTTGATAAATCGTGGCGAGCAAGTTTTTGTGAGAACTTGCTGCCGCAAGGGCTTGATAAATCTAGCCCTAGGTGTTTAAAAGTATTGTTAAAAAACTTCTGAAACAGCTCTAGGTTTTTTTAAATAATAAAAAGCCACCAAGATTTAAAATAACACATGCACCGTAATGTAAAGCAAATTTGAAAACAATTTCCAGAAGAAACAACCAATACCTCTCCGTCTGTTGGGATTTACCTTATGGCTTGTTGCATGAAGCGGTCAGGATCTACAGCAGTGAACGTAGTTAGTAATCGCCCTGCTGGTTCCCCTTCAAATTGTCTGATGGGCTCATTTTGACTGGGAAAATAAGGAGCTTCATTTACATCAGTGATAGAGATAGTGACAGTTGAGGTAGACAGCAGGGACATCCGGATCCCGCTGGCTAATGGCGCCTGGTTTGTTACCATGACCGTTAACAAAAACGCCTTGTTGAGTTCATAGTCAACCGGCTGAAAGAGAATTAATGCAAGGGTGTAACTGCTGTTGTTATTGATAACTAGAGGATGATACTTTATAGACATAATTAAAATGCTTTACAAACATAATTAAAGTCATACATATAATCATCCAAACCCTATCAACAGCAATAGATTAACTATCATTTCCTGCAATTTTTTGCTCATTAAAACCATCACCTGTTGTTTTCAAAGACATGCCCATAAAATAGGCTGAGCCTACAGGTAAAGTAGACTTGCTAATGTCTAAACACAGGAGTTGATCAAAATCCTCTTGATAACTTTATCAAAAAATGTATCTACAGAAATCTCCATAGACTTTAATGGTGAATTTTGTAATAATAATGATAATAATAATAAAAATATTAATAATAAAAGCATTAGATAAACTTTTCTCAAGGATTGCAATCAACCATATGGTTAGGTACTGAAATGCTAATTATGGTTGAGCACAGCCAGCTTTTTCAGATACAAAAATCTTAGGTCTCTCTCCTACCCCCACTAGGCAATTAATCAGTGCTAGCTTTTCAACAGAGAATACATTTGGTATTCATATTTTCTACAATTTTATATCACTGTTTCTACAGGGGGAAAACTGTTATTTCAAATAACAAAATAAAGGTAAAGGGAAACATTTAAACACACTCCACAGGTAAAATAGACCATTGGGAACACATTAAAGGGTAGACAATTTAGTGTACAATGTCCCTTTAAATAAGGCCAATTTAGTAGAAGGAACAGAGTCTATTTCAAACACTTATCATCTAGATACCACAATAAAAAACTATAGTTACTTAATTATCATTAGATGCTTGTTTAAGAGTTACACTACTGTAAATATATACTGCATTTTTAAATACTGATTTTTTCTGCATTAATATTACTATAGTCAGAATGTTTTTTTGCCCCCAGTACTATCATCATCAATAGTTAAAAAAAAAAAAACCTTATGGCAAATAAGCTCCATTTCAATACAGATCAATCTTATTTTTTACCCATTTCTAGAATGAGAAGCATTCTAGTCTGTCATAAGATCTGGACTTCAGAATGTGCGTAGCCTTGCATTTATACGCTAATACTTCATTCTAAGGGCCATATTACAAGTGGAGCGCTGACTATTGCTTGCATGCAAGTGCTATTAGCGCTCCATTTTGTAATACCAGTGCATTATTGTGCGCTGGTATTACAAGTTAATCGCAATGCAAACGCAAGCTCGCGTTCCTATTGCTAGAAAGCATTACGCTCACGAGAGCACGCTTCCATTGGCTCCTTTAGGAGCCTTGTCTGATGCCGTCACAGACTGCTGTAATGGCTGGTTAATTATTGCGCTCCTGCTCTACTTGTAATCTAGCCCTAAACCTATAAACTGGATAAAGCTTCTATATAGCAAAGTAAAAATGGCCACCTATATCCTTACCTCGTTCCATATTAAAGGGACATGAAACCCAAAAATTTTAATTCATGATTCAGATATACAATTATAGGCATTTTTCCAATTACTCCTGTTATCTAATTTGCTTCATTCTCTTGGTATCTTTTGTTGAAGCAGCAGCAATGCACTATTGGGAACTAGCTTAATGAATTAGGTGAGCTAATCGCATGAGGCATATCTATGCGCAGCCACCAATCAGCAGCTCCCTAGCCTACCTAGGTATCCTTTTTAACAAAGGATATTAAAAGAACAAAATAAATTAAATAATAGAAAAAAATGGAAAGTTGTTTAAAATACATGCGCTATCTAAATCATTAAAATAAAAAATGCATTTCATATCCCTTTAAATACCTCAATGAAATTTCTTAATGACCATAACAAATGAGATGAAAAAGTAAAAGAGCAGGGTCTGTATTGACATACATACACTTAATTGATTGGAATGGGCATTTAATTACTCCTCTGGAAACTGCTAATAGGATGTCTGATAAATTGCAGAATGCATGATTGCACAACCCCACTACTACATCAATATCTGCAGTACATTCATTTAGGAATATCTCATTAATTGCAGTTGTCTATGGATAGAAGCATTGGGAACAACTCATGTGTCCTTCACAGTGATGGTTCCTTTTTATGCCACTTTTGTGCAAGCTTTAGAACAGGGTCAAGTTAAAGGAACACAACTGCTAATGAATTAAGTTTCTTTACATTTATCATTAACTTAATTGCCTTTCAAATTACTGGCAGGCTGAATTATGTAACATTATTAAAATATGTTAATATTATATAATGACCATCACTTATAAAACAGATAACCTTAGCAGTTGTTTCATGCCTATATCTATATCAGTTCTATAGTATATTGGCCTCTTAGGATCAGCAGAGTGGTCTTTCCTCCTCTGGCAACATGCAGTACAGTAGAAAGGTTTAAGTGCAACCATGCATTTCCTGTTTATATTTACAACCTAATTTAAAATTAATTGAATCATTCTGATTAAGCGTACAATTGTAATCAACTTTCCAAATCACTTCTATTATAACATGTGCACAATATTTTTATATGCAAACTTTCTGAGACACAGTATATGCATACATGCACTTTTTGATTGGCTGATGGCTGTCACATGATGCAAGAAGAAGGAAAAGGTAACTAACTTTGAAATGTGTCAGAAAAATAAAATCTAATAGTCAATAGATATGTGCAGCCAAGAAAATGTCATTTCGGACTAAATTTATGTTCCAAATATTCAGGGAAATTAGTTTCCCCCGAATATTCGGTGGCTGAATTTCCATTAAACATTTACATTCATTTTCGTTAAAACGAATGTAAACATTTTAAAGCTACAGATGAAAAGTTCACCTTTAGCTACAATACTTATCTAAATGTGCTTTGGAGAGCATGGAGAGCTAACTAAGGTAAGTATTAACCCCTTAAAAATATATAAAGTAAATGAATGAATACTGACATCAGTATTTTTTCATTTTCTTTCATTTTCATTGGTGCCTACTTCGGGTACTAATTTCATTAAAACAAAACAAAAAAATGATTGCACATCTCTACTAGTCATTTGAAATTCAGACTTAGTGCTATTGGATTGTTTTTTTTTATGCATTTGTTGATGATGCAATTCTACTGTATTTTTTTGGTCCTTTTATTAACCTGAAAAAAAGAGTATCATACATATATATATTTTTATTTAGGTTTTAATCTGCCAGTAATCAAAATGGCAGTGTCAATGAGAAAATTGATACAATATCTACGGAAACATTTACACAAAATATAATCATATAATATTAAGTTTTTATCTCGGTTTACTTAACATTTAGAAAGGCTGATATTTTATTTAAAGAATACTGGCCTGGGTTCCAGGCTTTATTTCAATCATTCACACATTTCGATATTTCCAAGTAAATGCATGACAGACAAATGCAAATAGCAAACAGGGAATTTAATGATTTTTTAGTACATTCTAACATGGATTTTTATAGGTCTTCACAAAAGTTAAAAATAAGGCAGCAAAACCAAACTGTTATCACACAACAAATCAGGCTAGTTAATCATCCCTGATAAATCAGTCTGTGTGACTTCAGCACGCACCTCTGAGGTGATAGAGAGGTTAGGAAACAGTGGTCTTATGACTTTGACTTATGACACTGGGGCCTAACAAATCTCTATTATTGTAGGGAATTGCGGCACTTCACTTACATAGCATTCCAGTGAACTAGAAAACACATGAGCTAATTCTAGTAAATTCTGTGGTTGATTAGTAAACAGATGTCTTTTGAAAGGTAAATATATTTTTATTCAATCATATTTTATTTAAACTAACCAGTGCTATTTTTACTAACTAACAATTTGTACACAACTTTAGAAATATACACTGGCGGAAATTTTCCATTATAACAGTAAAAAACTAGGAGCCCATATTTTTGGGTGATATTTACCTCACTCTTAAACAAATTATTGTCAGACAATTTCTTAATTAAAAATAAAATATATATACATGCAAAATATATATGTATCTATGTTGGAGTATTACTATGCATTGTGTTTTTCATACTTTCTTTTGTTACTTTGGTAGACCTCCATTTTCGATTACAGGTCACGAAAAGCCTCTAGTATGTAATGTGAGATGTAATATAATATTGTTTTTTATCCATGGTTGCTGGTCAATTAAAAAACAAACAAACAAAAACGCACAAACGCTTTTAAAAACACAATACAATCAAACCCACCAAGGTGACCAGCAGTAACTATGGTGACATCTGAAATAAAACTAAGATTAAAACATGGCGTTGCAAGTGCTTGAACCTAATGACAAGAAAAATATTAATGTCTATAGAGGAAAAAGAAAAAAAAACATAACAAAAAATGTGTTGTTTATAAATTGGTTACTAGGGAAATGATAAAAAAAAATATCTATTAGTAAATTACAGGGAATAAACTGTTTTAAATGGAATATTACTGTATTTTGCCGAAATACGCTAAAATAGGAGAGAAACATTAGATATGAAAGAACCCTGAACAATAATATTTTAAAGATAGATATAAATGCTGTGTTCTTATATGTATTTATGTTATAATATGGTGCTGGACATATACAGTAGCAAATAAAGAGGGGGAACCAAACATTTAATGGGTCATTGAAAAAACATTTAAATTATTCTAACTTGAATGACAGTTGGAAAGTTACTGTAACGCTCATTGTAAAACCTTAATTCAACCTTTACATTTTGCACTATCACTATCAGATGTTAATCATTGCATTGAAAATATCCCATAATAGGTTCATCCTCACAACGTACTACACTCATTTTATGACTAAATAAAGTTTTACTTTTCACATTATTGCTTTGAACATTCCCTTTTACAGGACTTGAATGGGATGAGCAAATAAAAATAATATGCTAGTTAGTGGTTTGAACAACAGATTGACCTGTTTGAAGAAGAATGGTTAAAGGGATAGACAGAAAGACAGACAAAAACAGACAGATACAGTTTTTGACAGATTTATAGGGTTCTTTATAAATTCATATTTGAATTGATGGGTTAGTAAATATATTTAGGCATTTGTCAATAGATAGAATAGTGATATCATTATAGACAGATACAGAATGTTGCATACTATCTTACCTTCACAACAGTTACAACTCCATCATTGGTCACCGGGTCTGTCCTGATGGTGAAGTGATTGGATGTGTCTCCGCTGATGATCTTATAGACCGCGTTCCAGTTTGCAGTGTGTGGCTGGTCCCTATCCACCACTGTCAAATTGGCCACCACCACATCCAAACGGTTCTCTGGCACCTCACCAATAAACTGTTAGAGCAGAAGATTTACGCCAATCATTATCATCTAACCATGTGTTGTATGATAATTTGTAATGATTTACTGCAAATAATTTTAAAGGGACATGAAACCCCAATTTTTTCTTTCATGGTTCAGATAGAGCATACAATTTTAAACAAATACATTTTGCTTTGTTCTCTTGGTATTCTTTGTTGAAGAAGCAGCAATGCACTATTGGGAGCTAGCTTAACACATCAAGTAAGCTAATGACAAAATGAATATAGCTGCAGCCACCAATCAGCAGCTAGCTCCCAGTAGTGCATTGCTGCTCCTGAGCCTTCCTATGTATTATTTTCAAAAAAGGATAGACAGAGAATGAAGATATTAGATAATATAAGTAAAATGGAAAGATTTTTAAAATGGCATGCTCTATGTGAATCATGAAAGAAACATTTTGGGTTTTATACCCCTTTAAATAAAATTACTGCATTTATACATTTTCTGTGGGCGGTGGTAGTATAAGTTGATTTAATTCATCCTTCAAAAATATGCTCTTTGCAAGGAAATATACATTTACAAAATAACTTTCACCTTCATTTAGGCATAGTGATTTGGCTAGATATAGCTTGAGTAGCACATGATAAATTATGCTTTTTGGTACTCAAAATAAATCCATTAATTCTCTAGCAGACAATGCAATAATATTACAATGCAACAATCTTACATCCCATCAAAATGCTGTAATTTGTAATTGTATTAAAAAAGGCGTTTCTTATTGCATAAAAATGAGCCCTATGACTCCACAGCTCATTGGTTAACAGTGAAAACTTATATAGAAAACAGGGTTTTCTTGAAGAAAAAAAAATATCACTGTAAACCATTTTGAAACATTTTCATTTAAATGGGGCAGAGATAATTTTTTAAGTATCATGACCCTTAACTATTGAGTGAATTTATATTTTTTGATACATTTTGAGGAACCTTTGTAGTAATATTAATAAGAGCCTCACAGAGCATAACAAATAATTCTATAAACTAGATGCAATAAAGGTCCTGTAAATCAGAGTGTGAAAGAGAATTGAGTGAAAAAGGTCTAGCTCAGAGGTGTGGGGTAATATTTGCAGACAAGGATAGAGATATAGGACAGTGTATTGTTGTTGAGTTCTTTGTTGGCTAGGGTGAGGCTTTTTCATTTTATCCCGAAGATAAGAGAAGCCAATGGTGGGACAACTAGACAGAGAATGGGGAGTGTTGTTGTGCAATGAAGACAAACCTGGCAGAACCATTAATAATTGTCTGGGCACAGACAGAAGTCAATGCGTGATATGATGTGATAGTGAATTAACATTTTAGTGGCATTTTGTTTTTAGAAAATGCCTTGTTGTGAGATTGAGAAAAAGTAAACATCCACTGTTAAACCCTGTTACTTTTTACTTACTGATTACAAGTTAAAAATACTTGGCATAATTTGAGATTAAAATCCTTTTATTCATTAGTCAACATCACCAAGGATATAATTCTGGGCTCTCTGCTCATTGTGTAACAATGCATAATTTTGCCTGTTCTTAAAATAGCATGATTGCAAAACTGTGAAACTAACAACCATCTCTATGACTTGGAATAAATTATTAGAATATGTTAGTAACTGCAAGGGTAGATACTAATTAGTCATATGTTCTTTGCGCAATTGCCGTTTGTCCAATATCCAGTTATCCGTAAGCAGAATCCGTGCAGGTTTCAGATACACAATCCAGTTTATATATACCTGATTATAATAGTTTGATCTTTACCTTTCCTAAAAGGGGACACAGAAAAGTTGGAGATTCCGTAAAATAATTATCTAAACTTTATATTTATAAGGTTTAACCTATTGGCTGTCAAAAAGTCGGCACAGAATGTTGCATGTCTTTTTGGAAGTCAAGAGTTAAGAAATGATTCATTTAATTCAGAACTGTAAACTGTATCTTTATTCACACTTAAAGGGACAGTCTAGCATAAATTAAACTTTCATTATTCAGATAGGACTTTTAATTTTAATCAACTTTCCAATTTACTTTTATCATCAAATTTGCTTTTTTCTCTTGGTATTCTTGGTTTAAACTAAACATAGGTAGGCTCATATGCTAATTTCTAAGCCTTTGAGGGCTGCCTCTTATCACATGCTTTTTAAATCTCTTTTCAACACAAAGAGACAGAAAGTACACGTGGGCCATATAGATAACACTGTGTTCAGGCACAGGGGGTTATTTAAGATTTAGCACAAAACAATGCTAAATTTAAGACAGTAGATAATAAACAGTCACAGTCATGTGATCAGGGGGCTGGAAGAAGGTTCCTAGATACAAGGTAATCACAGAGGTAAAAAGTATATTAATATAACTGTGTTGGTTATGCAAAACTGGGGAATGGGTAATGAAGGGATTATCTATCTTTTAAAACAATAACAATTCTATGGTAGACTGTCCCTTTAAAGGGACAGTCTAGTCAAAAATAAACTTTCATGATTCAGATAGGGCAGACATAAAAAGTGTATTACACACACACACACATATATATATATATAAAACAGTGTTGGTTATGCAAAACTGGGGAATGGGTAATAAAGGGATTATCTACCTTATAAAACAATAACAATTCTAGTGTAGACTGTCCCTTTAAAAATAAATAAGGGGAACTTGTATTTTTGTTAAATTATGTAGGTTATATAAACATACAACAAAAATAATCTTGTATTTCTATACTTCAACGCAGAAAAACAGAAAAAAGCAAGAGAAAAGAACAGGATTTTCTTTACTTGAGTGTCTCGACTTTGCAAACTTTATAGCCTGTTCTATAGATTGGAGATTCCATTGGTAGCTCTGACAGCACAAAAATCTTTACTCTGCTACTCTAGCACAGTAAAATCCCTGATACCATCAACCTTGTTAGGAAGACAAATTAGGAATTTATCCACAGTGCAATCTCCTGCTCTCCCGTGTGACTGATGTAGCCAGCATCAAGCTGACCTTTCACATCTGTTGTGCTTCACTATACCTGATCGTATCGAGCGAGGATGAGCCGTAAGTGATAAGCTCAAAGAACTCGTTAACGAGACCAGCCTGGGATGGCTGTTTTCCTTTATGTTCTGTACTACGTGTATGTTCTAAAATTTTAGCTTCTCTGAAAATGAATAAAAACGTTCAAAGAGCAAAAAGTCAATGGATAAGTGAGGTCACCTCAGAAAATTTGAAAAAAAAAGTGTAAAATACTTGTCTCTTAGATTTTCCTGCAGAAGAAATTAGACTGTAAGCTCTTTGGGTTAGATATAGGTATAATGCTGTAACGCACAATAATAAAATGTATTATTGGTAAAATGTAAATCATCTTTCATTTTTATCATATGTGATTTTTTGATTATATACAAGTCAAATTGTTCCATATCATATAAAAAGATTCACTATGAAGTTACTCAAAAAACAATATAATCTCACTAAAGGACACCTGGATCTTTCAATGTGATAAAAACACAAATGCTTCGCAATATAGTACTGAATTAAATTATTATTTACACTATGGGCCAGAATACTAGTGGCACGCTAACTTGCACGCATCTGACAAGTTAAAAATAAACATGTTTGTTCGAGAGCAAACAAATTTAGCACAAGTCGAGTTTGCACAAGAGGCGACCTAGCATAAAGAGTAAGAATTAAATAAAAATGTGCACCAGACACCACATAAATACATTAAACTAAAGTGTTACACTATCTGATATAAATTATGTATTTGGTATATAGTGTGTATATATATATATATATATATATACCTAAATATGTGTATGTGTGTGTATATATACATATATGTGTGTATATACATGTGTAATTAAGTATTTATATATGTATATACATACATATATACACATTTAAACACACACACACACACACACACACATATATATATATATATATATACACATACATATATATATATATATACACATACACACACACACACACTTTGGAGACATTTCCCCTCAAATACTATGGACTATGGAATTGTATAATGTTTATGCCATGTACTTTGTATACTGCGTTATAATCTGATTATTTATATATATGCCTAAATATGTGTATGTGTGTGTGTATATATATATATGCACACACACACTTTGGAGACCTTTCCACTCAAATACCTTAAAACAAGAAAAATAATTGTTATTCAATTTTAATATTTAATAATGTGTTTGTGTATTTACTGTAAATATTTTACATTCCATTGTTCTTCACATAGGGGGAAGTGTTCTTTGCATTTCTAAACATATATTCCTATATTAGGAACATAAACAGCGAAATCCAGCGAGCTCCAATGCAAAAATTATTTATTCCAAATCACACACACTGATTACACAGTAAAATAGCTCAAAGCAATAAAAGCATCAAAAAATGATGTAATGACCAACAGCTCCGTGCCAGTCTTACACGTTTCGGCTGAAGACAATCCTTAATCATAGACCATGGCTGGTATTGGCTAATTAAGGGTTACAGCTGTGGTCATGATTTAAACACTTAACCAGTTAACAGAAACATGAACATAAATAGAAACATTACCAATAGCCCTAATTGTAAAATATTTTATCATCAGAAAATATTATATACGTATTTGAGCAAATAATAAGAACAGTGATAGCAATGGGTGATCTCCATCCATAACACAGATTTAGGGCAAAAACAAGACTCCGAGAAATGGGATACCAGTGCTATATACAATTCCAAAAAAAGGAAAAGGAAAGAAATCACTCATTGCCCCCTTATTACATTATCACATTTTATATGTATGCATGAATATCCCTCTCTAGGAATAAACGGGTAGGAGATTACTTCACTCATTATTTATATTGCCAATGATTAATGATATCACCATCTGCATTAAATCCTTTTGGACGTCTAGTTTGCAATGTGAATATCCAAAAGGCCTCCCTATGTAAAAGTTTGGAAGTTCTATATCCTCCCCTAAGGGTATTGTTTATGCATTAATAGGGATAGTGTGTGAAATGATTTATATAGCCAATTATTATCCCCAAAGTAGAGAAGTGGGGAGGGTAATTAGAGGTAATTATGTAATGTTAAAAAAAGATACACCATAAAGAGCACTAGCTTAAATACAAATCTGGAGTAAAGGAAACAACAACACACAATATGAAGGTAAAGTCTAAAATATAACTTTTATTAGTAGAGTAAATAAGAAAGGGGGGGAGTAACTCCATAATACTGGAATAAAATAAAAGATTAAAAATAAGGTGTATAACGTTAAGGCTGTAAAGAGTACTAGTTTAGGAGGTGAGGAGCACCCCAATATATATATATAAATGTATGGAGACTGGGTTAACAAGTATAACTGTATTAGAAGTTAATACAGAAAAAGGGACACAATCCCACAGAATCAAGGGATATTAGAGAATACTACTACGTAATATCAAACCAATACTAAGTCTCTGTGCATAACATTAATCCGTAATATATGTGTGAAAAATGTTCCACATATATTTACTTTACTTTATATGATAACATAATTGCTATGGTACTATGGGGACTGGGTTATATGATATTGTTACCGTACTGAGGATTGTATTCCTTCTACTTAATTATATACTATTACTTTAATCTGGTTACTCCCTATATACTGCTGGGTTTAGTCATCTTTATGAAATTTGTTCCCCAGTATTGGTTTGATATTACGTAGTAGTATTCTCTAATTTGGTGGTACGATATCACTTGATTCTGTGGGATTGTGCCCATTTTCTGTATTAACTTCTAATACAATTATACTTGTTGGCCCAGTCTCCATACATTTATATATATATTGAGGTGCTCCTCCCCTCCTAAACTAGTACATTTTACAGCCTTAATGTTATACATCTTATTTTTTATCTTTTATGTTATTCCAGTATTGAGGGGTTACTCCCCCCCTTTCTTATTTACTCTACTAATAAAAGTTATATTTTAGACTTTACCTTCATATTGTGTGTCATTGTTTCCTTTACTCCAGATTTGTATTTAAGTGAGTGCTCTTTATGGTGTATTGTTTATGCACTCAATGATCTGTCATTTGAAAGTATTCACTATTTTGTTGTGATCTGTTATGAAATGTCGCACATACCTGGTACGGCAATTGGTACAGTTAGAGGAAAGAAAGACCCTTTGTGTGACTCTAGATTAAAACCTGTTTGTTACACTTGTGTGACTGCAAGCAATGCAATTAGAGAAATAGCATTTAAAGTGCCCTTTAACTTGAAGCCAACTGCTCCCTCCTGTGCTAGTTTTTCTGAGCATGCTCAGTGCTAAGATATTCCCTAGTGTACGACCCCTTCTGGGAATCTAGTTACAACCATGAGAAACAAAATCCCTTAGGCTATCCTCACCTGTTAAAACTGGCAAATGTTTACCTATAATCCCACATATTTCTGTAAATTGGGGGCTGAATGTGGTAATGAATTTAGGTTTTTGGCCATCAAAGGTGGAATATTTGACTTGATCTATATTCTTCTGTAGCACTGCCCCTCTATCCATTCTATTCACCTCTATAAATGCTCTACTAACAGTTTTTTGAGAATAGCCTCTTTCTTGTAACTGTTTCTTTAAAATATCTGATTCCTTTAAGAAATCTGCATTAGACGAACAGTTTCTTTTCATTCTTATGAACTGTTCCTTAGCCACCCCAAAACCAGTATGTCTGGGGTGGCATGACCTGGCATGTAGAATTGTGTTTGAAGTGATAGGTTTTCTATACAATGTGGTTATTACACTAGAAGTGACTGGATCATCTATCAGATATAGATCTAAGTAGGGTATTTATCATAAGTTGATGTAAATTGTTTAAATGGTTGGAATTAAGATAAATGATGAAATCCTTCATATCTTGTTCGGTCCCTGTCCATATAAAGAGAATGTCATCAATGTATCTTTTGTTTGACCGTATATTCCCGCTATATGGATTTCTTTCTCCAAAGACGTGGGACCTCTCCCACCAACTCATAAATAAGCTGGCATAGGCCGGGGCGAATATAGCGCCCATAGCGGTCCCACGCCTCTGGAGAAAGAAAGTGTCCCTAAATTTGAAATAATTGTGAACTAAAAGGAATTCCAGGACTCTCACAAGATAGCTTTTTAATTTTATATCATAGTTACTGTACATATCAAGGGAGTATTTTAATGCTTCCATTCCACACTCATGTGGAATGCATTAGTAAAGGCCCACTACATCAACTGTTAACCATGAACAGTTGGCATTCCAGACTACTTGTTCTAAATTTGATAGCAGGTGTGTTGTGTCTTTAAGAAAAGATGGTAATTGCTGGACAATGGGCTGCAGGAGAGTCTCTAACCAACCAGAAACCCTCTCAAAGAGGGAACCTATTCCAGATACAATAGGTCTTCCTCTCACCTCCTTCAAGGACTTATGTACCTTGGGGAGGTGATGGAAGATTGGAATAATAGTAGTATTAACAAAAAGATAATCAAAGGTATCCTGGTCTAGTCCATCATCCAGCAAATCCAGAAATTGTAGTTTATATATATTTGTGGGGTCACGAGGGAGTGTGAGATACACTTTTGTGTCTTGTATTTGCCTTTCTGCTTCTTTAACATAAGCTTTTCTGTCCAGTACCACAATGCTGCTCCCCTTATCTTCTTGTCTGGTGGCTATGTCATCTCTTTTTCCCAAACTCTCTAAGGCATGTCTCTGACCCTGAGTAAGATTTTGGAGGGCAGCACTGTGTTACCTAGACAATTGTACCAGGTCTTCCTCTATCCTCTGGTGGAAAGCCTCCAAAGAGGGGCCCCTCTCCCTCGTAGGATAGAAGATTGACCTGGGTTTAAACCCTATGTGAGTGTTCTTAGCAAACAAGTTAGGGGTATTCGATTCATAACAAAGATCCTGTAATGAAAAATAATCACAGGCTTCCCTAAAGTCAATAATGTCCATTATTGGGGGAAGGTCATTCAAATTATCATGCTATGGTACAACAACATTTTGCGTGTCAACATCCTGGGTTTGTGTCTCTTTGCCCCAAAAGAATTTCTTTAGAGTAAGATCTCTTACTAGATGATTTATGTCAGTTATGGTCTCAAATAAGTTGAATGTTACATTTGGGACAAAGCCCAAACCCAGGCTCAAAACTGATAACTCTGTCAGGACTCTCACCTTAGCCCATCTCACTTTACCTTTAAAGCCATCTGCGCACCTGCAAATAGGTGCTTAGTATTTTGTTAGATGAACCTAATCACTAGCTCTGCACTGAGCCTCTCCCCTTGGAGTGTTTGCTGCCAAGTACGACTTTATTAAGGATTTCATTGTTTGCTGTTATATTTCCTACCTCAGGACTAACTTTCCTGCTACAGAGTCAAGTCAAAACTCGCCCACCAATTAAAACTTTAAGCTCCAGCTACATAGCTAGCGGTTTTCAAGCATCAGATCTAACAACTGATTCCTTTGACACGGAATACAGACTGGATTCCGCCAAGTGCATTTACATTGTGCAGCTACGTAAAGTAAGTCTCTGCAAATTGTCATCCAGCTAAGACTCACCTTACTAAATCAGCTATTGCTGATATTCTCATAGCATCTACCGGAGGAATAACTATTTGTACATGTACCGCACTGTCTCTCTCGTTTTCCAGCAGTGTATGCTGTATCGTAGGTCAGTGTTAAGCCCCTCCCACTCCTACGAAGCCAGCTACTTGGCAAGTCTTTCCCACGGACTTATCCTCAGGTGCAAGGCAGCAGTCTCCCCAGAGAACATCTTGCTCCTGTGAGCAACGGGTTAGTAACCTGTGTATACTAGCCTGTCACTGGCTACTCCGTTTTGCCTCTGAGAAACCACCAGCTCCTATAAACAGTTTTGCTTAGTAACTGTTGATACATTGCAGTAACTCACTCACTGACTATTGAATTCTGCTTACAACATAGTTGCAATTCCTGTCAGAGTGAAACAAATGAACATCTTATGAACTATTACTTAGTACAATATTATAGTAACAAGTTAGATCTGCAGCTAAGTGTCCATACAACTACCTAAAAGCATAACAGGCATTACATAATACTAAGCCCACAGAATGGAACCAGCAGATCTACCACAGATTTTTTACAACTTGTCCCAAAGAGTGGATCAGCTAGGACAAGGACTTAGTGAACTTCAGGTTGAAAACCAAACTCTCTGTAGTATAATAAAGGACTCCATAGCCCTTAAAAGTAATCAATCTGACTCCACGCCTGAACCCTGAACCCCAGGTTTCTTTACCTGACACTTGCTCTGGGAACAGGAAGATGTACAGGCAGTTGTTCAATTTAAAACCTAAAACATACAACACAGACAGAATAAAGGTTTTAACTCTGATCTCATTCCTTAGAGGAGAGTCTAGGGTCTGGGCTGATACTTGCTATGAGACCAACGATCCCATTCTTGCCTCCCTAGATGAATTTTTTAGAACTATGGATGAATTATATCAGGACACCAACCTACAATTAACGCAGGAAGCCAATATGAAAAGTCTGAAGCAGGGCCAGCGTCCTGTGGAAGACTATATCACAGACTTTAAACAATACGCCACTGATTCTCAATGGAATGCCATAGCTTTAAGGAATCAATTCTGGTTAGGCCTGTCAGATTCCATAAAGGATGAGTTAGCCCGCACCAAACTTCCAGACACAGTAGAAGCTATAATATTGTTGGTCATTCAAATAGACCGCAGGCTCAGGGAAAGGAAGACCGAACGGTATACGAATGACTCACCAAACAGGACTGCATCCAACACTAGTCAATTATCAACCTCCAGCAAAGCTACTGTATAGGCCAAGGAAATAAGAGTCATCAGAGGACCGCTGACTCCTCAGGAGAGGAGCCGAAGAAGGAATCAACAGGTGTGCATGTACTGTGCTAACCCCACTCACATTGTTAAGGATTGTCCAGTCCTTCAAAAATCCAAGAAAAGTAAGTGTCTACATATACACTCTTCCCAACCACTAGATGAAAACACCACTTATTGTCATATCTCTTTACTTTTACAGTGGGATCAAAGCAAACTGACTGCTGAGGCTATCGTGGACTCTGGAGCCTATGGGAACTAAATAGATAAGGAATTGATTGTTAAAAATAAAATAACGTTGGTGTGTAAGCATAAACCAGTATCAATTCAAGTTATTGATGGCTCTAGCATTATCACAGGTCCTGTTACGCACCTAACTATACCCATACATGTACAAACACCCACTGGACATACTGAATATATAATTATCAATGTGTTACCTTCCCCCTTATTTCCCATTGTTTTAAGTTTAAACTGGCTCCAAGTCCACCAACCAATCATAGATTGGAAGCACTTACAGGTCAATCTCACTTCCACCTACTGCCAAAAAACCTGTTACCCTCATCAAGATCTCCTACTCCAAGTACCTGAACCAACTCTCTCTCTACTTAAAGAATAATCAGACTTCTGTGATGTTTTTAGTAAGAAAGAGGCCAAAGCTCTTCCCCCCCACCAAGTCTTTGACTGACTGATTGAATTACAGCCCAGAGCTACTGTACTATACGGACACCTATACCAAGAGGTCAACCCGAATTAGAACACCTTAAAAATTACCTTGATGACAATCTATGAAAAGGATTCATTAGACCATCCACTTCACCTGCTGGTAATGGGGTATTCTTCGTAAGGAACAAGGACTCGACACTGAGGCCAATCATTGATTACAGAGAACTTAATAAAAATACTATCAAACAGAGGTACCCATTACCCTTAATTCCAGAGCTCATAGAAAGATTATATGAAGCAAAGATTTTCACCAAATTAGACTTGTGAGGAGCGTATAACCTTGTACGTATCAGAGAAGGGGACGAGTGGCTGACTGCCTTCAGAACTAGATATAGACTTTATGAGTATTTGGTTATGCCCTTCGGGCTATGCAACGCCCCCGCTACCTTTCAATACTTCATCAATGATGTCTTCAGAGATCTCCTGGATGTTTGTATTGTAATCTACCTTGATGACATTTTAATATATTCCAACACTTTACAAGATCACATCAAACACGTCAGATGGGTACTTCCAGACTAAAAGTACATCAGCTATACGCTAAATCTGAGAAGTGCATCTTCCATACTAATGAAATTTCATTTTTAGGCTATCATATCAGTCCATCTGGAATACAGATGGAGGAAAATAAAGTCCAAACTGTTAAGGACTGGCCACAGCCCATAACTAAAAAAGGATCTTCAACGGTTCTTAGGATTTGCAAATTACTATAGGAAATTTATTAAGAATTTCTCTAAAATTGCAAAACCACTCACATGTGTCTCACTGGTTCCACTACTCCTTTCCATTGGAATTCAGAAGCAACTGAAGCTTTCAATGACTTAAAACAAAGATTCACCAGTGCTCATCTTTTACACTTTCCAGACCCAAAGCTACAGTATATATTAGAAGTTGATTCATCTGACTATGCCATTGGAGCAATACTCTCACAACATGAAACACTGTCAACACCTATTCACCCTATAGCCTACTTTTTAAAGGTTATACTCCGCTGAGAGGAATTATCCGATAGGCAAGAAAGAGCTTCTTGCTATAAAATGTTCACTAGAACATTGGAGACATCTCCTAGAGGTCACACAAATACCCATAGTCATTTATACGGACCACAATAATCTGGAATATCTACAAAATAATAAGACTCTCTCCTCAAGACAGGTGCGTGGAGCCTCTACTTTACCAGATTTAATTACAACATCATATACAGACCAGCAAACAGAAACGGCAAAACAGATGCACTTTCCTGGAAAAAAAAAAAGCATGTGCCTCTACAGAACCCCTAAATATCATACCCACTGAACGCTTCATAGGTATCACATCAAATCTTGCAGTTTAACTAAAAAATTCCTTAAGTAAGGATAAAGATCTGCCACATAGAAACCTCACCTTGAAACCAAATGGATTCTACTACTTAAATCAAAGGTTGTACATACCAACTGACTTACGACCAGCACTACTAAGATTGTTTCACGAATCACCTCTTTCTGGACATCAGGGAGTGACACGCACTTTAGAAAAGATCTCAAGGGAATTCTGGTGGCCGAGAATGAAAACCTCTGTAATAGAACATATATAAAGTTGCACTGTTTGTACTATATCTAAGTACCAGAAGCAACATCCATATGGACTCCTCATGCCCATACATATTCCTGAAAGACCATGGCAACATGTGGGGATGGATTTTATCGTCAAACTTCCAACTTCACAAAAACAAAATATCATTCTTGTCATAATAGATCTTTTCACTGAGATGGCCCATTTTATACCATACCACAAACTCCCCACTTCATTTGAAACTGCTCAGTTATTCTTAAAACATGTGGTCAGGGTTCATGGAATTCCACCCATACTCACCTCTGACCGAGGCTCCCAGTTTACCTCCCGGTTCTGGAAACAACTTCAAATTAACCATCATTTCAGTACGTCTTTTATTCCTCAAAAGAATGGACAAGCAGAACGCCTGAACCAATGGCTAGAACAATATCTCTGTTGCTATTGTTCCCAACAACAAACTGACTTGGTACAGTATCTGCCCATGGCTGAATATGCATTCAATGATTCCATCAACTCCACAACGAAGATGACACCATTTTCCGCCAACTGTGTTTATCAACCAACATTTTCATTCTCACCTTGGTGGTATTTCAGCCTCCCCATAAGTTGACCAGTTGACTAATTTTCTCCTCGAAACTTTCAGGAATCTCCATGAGAACATCACACAAGCTCAAGTCACTCAAAAGAAAAACTATGATTTAAGGCGATGACCACCTCCAACATATTCAGTAGGAGATTGTGTGTCGTTATCAACTAAAAACGTAAAACTGCAGATACCAAGTAAAAAGTTGGGTAATTTGTCCATCGGACCATTTCCGATCTCTAAGATAATAAACACCAATGCTGTCACTCTGGAACTACTACCCACAATGCGCATACATCCCACCTTTCACGTGTCTCTCCTGAAACTGGCTAGACACATGAGGGACTCTACACCTGTTCTACGTCCCGTGCCTGTAACTCATCTCCCAAATAATATGAAGTACAAGACTTACTTGATTCCAGATACTGTAGAGGGCAATTGCAGTATCTGTTTCGATGGAAGGGTTACAACAGTGAGGATGATACTTGGGAACCTTCCACTAATATACACGCTCCCAGACTGGTGTCCCTATTTCATCATCGATTTCCCGACCGTCCACGACCTCAAGCTATGGGACAGCTTGCTTGAGGAGGGGGTCATGTCAGGACTCTCACCTTAGCCCATCCCACTTTGCATTTAAAGCCATCTGCACACCTGCAAACAGGTGCTTAGTATTTTCTTAGGTGAACCTAATCACTAGCTCTGCACTGAGCCTCTCCGCTTGGAGTGTTTGCTGTCAAGAACGACTTTATCAAGGATTTCATTGTTTGCTGTTATATTTCCTACCTCAGGACTACCAAACTTTCCTGCTATGGAGTCAAGTCAAAACTCGCCCACCAAGTAAAACTTTAAGCTCCAGCTACATAGCTAGCTGTTTTCAAGCATCAGCTCTAACAACTGATTCCTTTGACACGGAATACAGACCGGATTCCTCCAAGTGCATTTACATTGCGCTGCTACGTAAACTAAGTCTCTGCAAATTGTCATCCAGCTAAGACTCACCTTACTAAATCAGCTACTGCTGATATTCTCATAGCATCTACCGGAGGCATAACTATTTGAACTTGTACCGCACTGTTTCTCTCGTTTTCCAGCAGTATATCATAGTATCATAGGTCAGCATTAAGCCCCTCCCTCTCCTACGAAGCCAGCCAATCGGCAAGTTTCCTCAGAGAACATCTTACTCCTGTGAGCAACGGGTTAGTAACCTGTGTATACTAGCCTATCACTGCCTTCTCCATTTTGCCTCTGAGAAACCACTAGCTCCTATAAACAGCTTCGGTTTGTAACTGTTGATACATTGCAGTAACTCACTCACTGACTATTGAATTCTGCTTACAACATAGTTGCAATTCCGGTCAGAGTGAAACAAATTAACATCTTATGAACTATTACATAGTACAATATTATAGCAGCTGAGTGTTCATACAACTACCTAAAAGCATAACAGGCATTACAAATTCATCCTCATCCAGTATAGAATTTGAAAGGTTAATGGTTTTTATATTCTGTATTTGTTGTATTGACCTCTCCCCATTCGACCTCTTCCTGTGTTTCTTCCTCTTCCTCCTCCCCCTTCTGTTTTCATCCCCACCTGCCCAAAAAGGTGCTGACTTGTTTTAGTATTGGTTTTTAGACATGGTTTAGCAGTGGTACTTAGTATAGGAGTATCTCCCTCATTATCTCTCATGAATTCCCTACGTCTCATATCTGTGTTATCCATATTTATATCCCTTTCATTAAGGTTCCTAGTGACCACCGGATCTGTTCTAGTAGATGTGGAGTCCTGTCTACCCCATGTTGTCTTATTACCCTGTTTGGGTCTAACCACTAGTTCCTCCTCAGATTGGTCACTAGAGCCCCTTTTAGTGGAGTGATCTGCTTGCTCATCGTCAGTAAATTCAGAGTCAGAAAAAGTAACTTTCTTATCTAAACCTGATGTTTTAGGTTTTTGGTTAAACCATCTTCTCCTTTTTCTGTTTGTTCTTTTAGATTGTTGCCAAACATATACCTTATTATTGATATCATCTTCATTATCACTATTAACTTTTCTGAGTTTAAAATGATCTAATTCTACTCTGAATTTGTCCACACTTTCCTTCAATACTCTATCCAGGTCATCATATTTGGGATGTTCTATAAATTCATTTAGCTGTGTCTGTACATTAGTTAATTCCTACCTTATTTTAACTATTTGTTTATCTTTTAATTTAACTATTAATCCCATTAGCATTTTAGAACATTCAGAGAGTGCTGAATTCCACTCATTTACAAACTTATAATCATCAACTTGAAATGTGGGAAACTTTTCAAACGTAGCCCTCTAGGTATAAGATCAAGTAAGAGATATTTCTCCAGGGCTCTCTTATCCCACCAAGTCCGGTATTCTTTGATTAGAGTCCGTTCCATTAGAAGAAAGACTTCACTAATGTCCAATGTCTCCTGTTGTCTAATAAATGTATCCTCAAGAGAAAGTCTATTAGTGCCCATGTCAGTCAACGGTTGAAGAGAAAAAAAGCTCATTATACCCCCAGTGTGTTAATTCCAGTTCAAGAAATTGAATTCCCAATACGTGTATATACACACAGCACACTTGAGAAAAAGCCGATCCCACGCAAAGGTAAAAAAACATAGATTAGTAAATAAGTCCAGAAATTCCTTTGCTCGTGGGCTCTAGGCTTAAATATATACTAATTAGTAAAATCACTCAAGCCCTAGTCCCTGTTCATGGGTAAACATAAATACAAAATGTAGCAATTCCTATGTCAAAGAACATATATATACATATATATATATATATATATATATATATATATATATGTATATATATATATTTATATAGATATATATGCATAGATATATATTTTATAATTATAATTAATCATAAATGTATATAGAAATATATATTAAAAAAACAACATTTTCTTCTATGAGAAGAACATTGGAATGTAAAATATGTTCAGTAAATAAACAGTAAAAATTATTATTAAATATTAAAATTGAATAAAAATTATTGTAGACCTGTAGAGCTAACATGGTGTCAGGTAAGCGCATGAGCGATAAGTGTTAGTTTTTTTTGTTTTTTTTTTCATCTGATCTATTTCACCCTCTGGTTTTTGTCTCTACCCATCTTTCCGTATCCATCACTATTTATCTGTTCTATCTATGTCTTCTATCTATTTCTGTGTCTCTGTGTGTGTAATAGTGTGTGTGTCAGGATGTCTGAGTTTCTGTATATATTTATGTGTATGAGTTTTGTTTTACAACATCTCTGCACAGGTCAAAGGAGACCCCTAATTAATGGTCAAGTAAGAGGCCCCAAAATTTCTAGTGGCGGTCCAGTTCAGCATTGACTTATTATCTGTTATGACAGTTTGGCATTTGACGTGTGACAAACATTGAAGAATTAACTTGCAACACATCTGGCCAAAACCTGCTGAATTAATTTAATGCTGATGTGACCTCCTCAATTAAAAAATAGGTGTACGGTGATACATGATGCACAGGTACAATTTCAAGTGAGATAAAAAATAATCTGAAAGTTGATTTTATAGAAAATGCATCTCTGTTGTGTCTACATAAATTTGATGCATACATTGTAATGAAGAAATACTACAGAACATTAATGCACATAAACACGTTATTCCTGTACACTTTACCTATTTCATATGTTGTTCTGTCATTTATATGCAGAATGGGGGACTACTTACCATTTTGGATGTAAATTCAGGAGGGTTGTCATTAACATCTGCCACTGTAATTATAGCTGTGGCTGTATTTGAGAGGCCATGGTTCAGGTTCCCTTCCATATCAGTGGCCTGAATAACCACAGTGTACTGCTGGACCTTCTGCATGAAAGACATCAAAACAAATTATCAGCAAAAATGAATGAATAACTAGATATATAATTATTATTATATATAACAGGATTTTTGTATCAATATGCAGAGGTTTATTACCAATGGGCAGTATCATATAATATCCTATGACTTTAAGAGGCCTCTAGTCTTGAAATCAGTAGCATTATTTTGCTGATACTAACATGGTACTCATACAAAATCAGCAGTATTTTTGCAACATGTTTCCTTAACATGTGGTCATCATGTCTATGAAAATAAATGAAAAAAAGTCCAGAAAAGGCAGCATCAATTTCAAAGTTTTTAATTAAGCAAAAATCTTAACAGACATAACGACGTTTCGGGATGAGTTCACTTAATCATGCATTTTTTTTCACGTATGTACTAATATTGGGGTCTTTGCAGTGGCCCTCCAGAGGCGCGCATATTTAAGACTGTGAGTGCTGGATGTATTATTCTATCATGTCTATGTAAACACATGTACTGCAGAGTAAATATTCTCAAATTATCTTTTTTCTCAAATAGAAGAAAAAAAAATGCAGGGAACTCTAGATATACATTAATGACATTTATAGGTAAAGACAGGTTTTTGCTCAAATCAAAGGGGTTATTTATTTGGAGAAATTGCCAGTGTATTGTGTGTGTGTTTATGCTGTAAATGGGCATCAATTATCTTATTCATTCACTATGTTTTCATCTTGTTTATAATGACAAATAATAGTCATATTCATTTATACTAAATAGTATGAACATTTGAGCATGAAATACACAAAAAAAGATATACTCTGTTTCAAAACTGTAAATAATAGTGCTGCTTTCCATGCGTTTGGTGTAACATCTCCATGATAGACTGTATTCTGCATCATCTGTAAATTTGGTCAATAGTGTATCATTGATTTGATGACCACATCAGCTTAAGAGAAATGTAGACCATTGGAGCAATAATTTGTTATTTGAGCTACTTATTTTATATCAATATCAGTTTTTTTAATTGTCTAGAGGAAACATTAATCATTCCCTGTGGGCTGCCTTCAATAATGTAATTAACTATTAGATTGGAAAGTCACTGCCAAGTGATATTTATGCTGGTGCACCAGTCACGTGAAGCATACGTTATCAGCCGACACAAGACAATAAATAATTAGTCTGTGCTCAAATTACTGGGCGAAGAATCTCAAAGGTTGAGAATTAGCTTCTAATAGCTCGTTTAGCGAGGCTGCAGGAAAAATGCTCTGCACAAATTAATCTCACAATAATGTTTGCTAAAGAGAGAAAAGTCAACTCTGGTAAATGGAAAATCAAATCCAGCTGGCCAGATTCTAGAATTCTGGAATTTACAATTAGAAATAAATGTGATTAATCCTCTGTTAAGTATTCACCTTTAGGGTCTCATTCAGTGGCAGTTTTAGGTGTCACTAAGGATGTTCAGGATGCCCATACATTACTGAAATAACCCTGACACTTACATGGTAGTGCCTTTTTTAAATACCCAGGTACAAAAAGGAAGTCAGGAAAAAGGAATTTAAAAAAACAACTTTATGCATAGATAGATAGTACAGGGTATAATTTGTACTATATACCCTTGATATTATGTTTTGCGGTCACCTTTGTTATTTACCTACTGGAATGTATTAAATTGATTACAACTTACTCCTATATTTTTTTTGCATTTAAAATAGCTGTGTTTGTTTGTGGTATCCCCATCTATACTGAACATTTCAATATTTAAAGGGCCATAATACCCAAATGTTTAAACACTTGAAAGTGATGCAGTATAGCTGCAAAAAGCTGACTAGAAAATATCACCTGAACATCTCTATGTAAAAAAGAAAGATATTTTACCAAAAAAGTTTCTCAGTAGCCACATCCCATTGTAAAGGACTTTTAAGCAACAAATCGGTATGTCTGTCCCAAGACAGCGGAAGGAGCGAGCTTTTGTGCACACTCATCTTATTTCCCTATTTAGTTTAAGGAAGCTTACAATGAAATCTCATAAGAGTTAAGTGAAATCTCATGAGATCACAGTAAAAAAGTTCATGAACTCAGCACTGCTGATGCTGATTGGCTGCTGTTCATTTCTTCATTTTTTTTTTACCTGCAGCTGGGCTACAGCTGAGTATAACTTTTTACACAGAACTTACTCTGCTGAGCTAAGGAAATTGTGAGGTAACACATCTTCCTTTTTTTACATAGAGATGCTCAGGTGATATTTTCCTGTCAGCTTTTTACAGTTATACTACATCAGTTTCAAGTGATTTAGCATATGAGTATTATGTCCCTTTAAGTATTAGCTCTGCAAACATAGCCAGTAGAAGAAATTGCACTCCCGGTTAATTTTCAATTGTTCTCTCTAAGGGTACAATTCTCTAAAGCTCTCCAGTCTGGCAAGATTGTTTTAGAGGCAATTTTTTTACCTTGGGAACTGTGTATCTCATTAAGAGAAGTTCACTAATATTTTCTATGTGAAGAAGAGAAACTTTACAAAATAATGCACAGTAAAACAAGCTGATGATTTTGCTCCATGCTGGCGAGTCTTTAAGAATCAGGGTGTCAGGTAGTAGATTATTCTGTTTCTTTAACAATGGTGTTTTGTTACTCAGCTGCAGATTTAGAGTTGAAGTGAAAAAAGATACAAGAGTTGCAACCTATGTACTTTGCTCTTGTTATTATGTTACAGGAGTGACAGAGGAGAATCAACCTGTAAACTGTTGTCAGGATTAAAGTTACTTCTGGTTTAGGTGTTATTAGCTATTTGTAGCTAAGAGGGTGTTATACAGTAATCCCTTGAAGTACGTGATTAACAGGAACAGTCCTTGTATGTATTAAGGCTGAATACTCCTCCTCTGTTATACAGACCGGTTCCGTTGAGGGTGACGTATTGGAAGGGGTGTTACCTACAAAGTTGAAGTGGAGCTTTGTCTCAGTGAGAACTGAGTGATGTAACAGTGAGGGGCGGATCGGTCCATGTTCTGTTGTTGCGGTGACAGTGATTAGGTGAAAGACTTATACCAAATGTTTTAGTTACCATCCTTGCTGACTTGTAAGACTCAGGACTCCGGTTGAGGCGGGATACCGCAAGTGAATGCAACGTAGTTGTTAGTCCATAGATGTTTGGCGTAATATCCCAAAGACAGCTGACAAAGCTATGAGAAGCTGATGCAACTCTGGGGAAGCGGCGTTCGTTATCAAGTTTATGCAGTTAGCACTTCCTTGGATAGGATCAAATGAATCCTATTAATACCACAGGATTAGAAGTTCTTTTAGGTCCAGTATAGAACAAGGTAATTAGTAGGTTTAAGCCTTAAAGTCTCCAGGATATGGAGCTGCTTGTTACAACAGGAAGCAACGCTACACAACTAACCAAATTAATTGGCAGGTGGTGAAGGGTTGTATGGGAATATATAGTGGTGATTTAAAGGTATATACAACTATTGGATAAAACCCTGACACAGGGTTAAAGGGCATCATGATCTATACACGCTAGCATGAAGAGAAATCATGCAATGAGTCTGACTGATCTTCCATGACTAACACCACTCTATGTTCAAAAACTTCCTTTTTCTATCCATCTGTTGTCTTCCCCAGAAACTTTAGTTGATTTTTCTAACTGCTATGAACTTTTGTTGTTGTTAATTTTTTACTGTATGTGGCATTATTTAATTTGTTATGGTATAAAATAAAAACAATATCACAAAATGTTTTACAATGGCTAAACATATACAAAGAGTGGGTGAAGTAGTGTATGTGGTGTGGGTGGAATTATTAGTGGTGAGTAACATTTTATCCTGGCTAGTATTTTAGGACTTGAAATATATATATTTATACATACTGTATACATATTTAGACATGTACGTACTGTATGTATCTCCATGTTAAAACCTTTGCAGTCCTTCTTTTTTAATAACACCTGAGACTTTGGCCCATATTTATCAAGCTCCGTACGGAGCTTGAAGGGCCGTGTTTCTGCTGAGTCTTCAGACTCGCCAGAAACAGCAGTTATGAAGCAGCGGTCACAAAGACCGCTGCTCCATAACCTGTCCGCCTGATCTGAGCAGGCGGACAGACATCGCCGGAAATCAACCCAATAGAGTACGATGGGGTTGATTGACACCCCCTGCTGGCGGCCCATTGGCCGCGAGTCTGCAGGGGGCGGCGTTGCACCAGCAGCTCTTGTGAGCTGCTGGTGCAATGCTGAATACAGCAAGTGTATTGCTCGCGTATTCAGCGAGGTCTGGCGGGCCTGATCCGCAGTGTTGGATCAGGTCCGCCAGACCTTGATAAATAGAGGCCTTTATATCTTTGTGCCCTTAATACTTTTTAGTGTAATTATTTTTTATTTTTTTTATTATTATTAGACAGTGTTGTTATGAGTGTAACTGTACTTTTAAATGTATTTTTGATGTGTTTTGTGACAGTTTTTTGTTTTGTGAAACAGTTAATACGAGCGATACATGTGACACATAGCGTTGTAATACGAGCGATACATGTGACACGGCCAAACATCCTCAATAAACCAGATATCGCTTGCACGTTTTGTGACACTTTTTTGTTTCATGAAACAATTAACCAGCAGTCTGAGGGCGCACTATCCCAACGTGCATTAACTTCAATTGGGCTCAAGCAATCACGTTTACTTTCAACTTGTAATACAAGCGATACATCCGACACGGCCAAACAGCCTCGATAAACCCGATATCGCTTGCATGTAATTGTTAGCGCGCCACTTGTAATCTGGCCCAAGACAAACAGGATAACTTTAGAGACCATCCTGGAGTCATTTGATAATCACCAAACTACTTTAGAAGTCATTTGCACATCATCAGATATCATCAGGCTTGTAAAGTCATCAGCTAAGGTAAACAATTTTGAGTGATGACTTCAGAATGATTAGCAGATTACCTTACTGATTACTTCACATACGTGAACAGACAGTGAATGCCTCCAGCGTCATCTCATTTAAATATTTTGGCCTGTGGGCATACTTTAGGTTGGCTTCTGGTGACTAGTCTGGAGTCATTGATTATTTCAGATTGACTACAGGAAGATCATCTTTTTTGACTAGGGTGCATTTAATGCACCTCCCTCTAATCATGGGTTCTGTCATTATGGAAGCTAGGTTACACTGGTATTTGAAGCTTGGTTACACTGATATATGAAGGAGAGTTGCTGCACATGTGCAAACATGTCAGCACTACAATGTAGTAAAAATAACATGACACCACCCATGACTAGAGGGAGGCAGGAAATAACCTCAATACTATATTTTTTAACATGTATTTAGTGTTTAATGTTCTTTTAAAGGGACAGTCTAACACAAAAGCTAAAATTTACATATTCATTGGAGCATATCATTTTTGCATTACTGATGTATTTAACCCCCACTTAGGATCATGTCATTTCTGTATTAGAATGCTCATTTAACGGTAAAAGCAAAGTTATAGAACTAATTAAGGAAATCCTGTCAAACAAAAAGCCAGACAAGAAAAAAACATGTAACAAGTTTTCCTGTTAATGAGTTTTGTGCAACAGTTCAGATTTTACACTTAGTTTATAGTCTCATAGTTCATTGGGGTCAATTTATTAATGTGCGAGCGGACATGATATGATGTAGCATATTATGTCTGCTGCACATCGATAAATTATTTATCATTGCACCAGCAGTTCTTGAGAACTGCTGGTGCAATCCCGCCCCCTGCAGATTTGCGGCCGCTGGCAGGGGTGTCAATCAACCCGATCGTATTCGATTGGGTTGATTTCTGTCCGCAGCCTCAGAGCAGGTGGACAGGTTATGGAGCAGCGGTCTTTAGACTGCTGCTTCATAACTTCTGTTTCCGGTGAGCTCTGAAGGCTCGCTGGAAACACGGGGCATCAAGCTCCATACGGAGCTTGATAAATTGACCCCAGAGTCTCTAGATTTTCTTAAAATATAATAAAAATATTCTAAACATACAGGAGGGACAGAGAATAGATTTAATTTTATGAATAGAGTATTGCAGTAAGCCATAATAGTTTTTTAAGGGATCAGGAACTATGGGTGTCACAGAAATGTTTCTGGGGGAGGGGGGGTGGCAATAAAGCAAAATATGCCCAGACAATAAACACACACAAACAAACACACACACACACACACGCACACAAACACATATATATATATAACAGGGATTGAAAATTATCCCAAAATGCTGCAAGTCACAATTACTAGTACACTATACATTTTGGAGCCACTATTGGCTAAACTTTAATAAACTTTTACACATTTTTTTGTGGTGTTTAAAAAAATGAATGTCTTTATCCAGAATCTAACTTATAAATGAAAATAGAAGCAGCAGATAATTTTATTTATAATTTATTTCTTTGTTTATTTGCTCTGTTGCATTGTACAGTTATAAAGAAGTAAAACATTATCAAAATTAAACACAAAAGAACCAATATAAATGAAACTATATAAATAAAGCCTAAAACTGCTCACAGTACATTTCCTAAGATATGCAAAATTAACATTCCTCTATTTGTGGTTTTGCCAAAACGTTTAACAAATTATTCCAATATGTGAGAATTAGGACTCTACACAGAAAGTGTTAACTTAGAGCACATCGCTAATAATGAATTAATGAGATACCTTATTCTTTGCTGCTGTTAAAAATCCCCCTACATGGTACATAGCACACACAATCACACAGCATGGAGGAGAGGCCGTGACCTCATGAAAAACTTTCTTCCTTACAGGAAGCTCACTCCCCACCACTGTACAATGTATGCTGGAAATTAGAGTCCAGAACTGCAGTGCCACAATACTAAGAGGAAAATAGTGAACTACAAATACCAAAATGCTATGGCCTAGATTTAGAGTTAGGCGGTAGCCGTCAAAACCAGCGTTAGAGGCTCCTAACTCTGGTTTTTACCGCCCGCTGGTATTTGGAAAGGGTCTAACGCTCACTTTGCAGCCGCGACTTTTCCATACCGCAGATCCCCCTACGCCATTTGCGTATCCTATCTTTTCAATGGGATCTTTCTAACGCCGGTATTTAGAGTAGTGGCTGAAGTGAGCGTTAGAAATCTAACGACAAAACTCCAGCCGCAGAAAAAAGTCAGTAGTTAAGAGCTTTCTGGGCTAACGCTGGTTTATAAAGCTCTTAACTACTGTGCTCTAAAGTACACTAACACCCATAAACTACCTATACACCCCTAAACCGAGGCCCCCCCACATCGCCGCCACTCTATTAAAATTTTTAACCCCTAATCTGCCACTCTGTACACCGCCGCCAGCTACGTTATCCATATGTACCCCTAATCTGCTGCCCCTAACATCGCCGACCCCTATATTATATTTATTAACCCCTAATCTGCCGCCCCCGCTATCGCTGACACCTGCATATTATTATTAACCCCTAATCTGCCGCTCCGTATTACTTCACATACGTGAACAGACACTGAATGCCTCCAGCGTCATCTCATTTAAATATTTTGGCCTGTGGGCATACTTCAGGATGGCTTCTGGTGACTAGTCTGGAGTCATTGATTATTTCAGATTGACTACAGGAAGATCATCTTTTTTGACTAGGGTGCATTTAATGCACCTCCCTCTAATCATGGGTTCTGTCATTATGGAAGCTAGGTTACACTGGTATTTGAAGCTTGGTTACACTGATATATGAAGGAGAGTTGCTGCACATGTGCAAACATGTCAGCACTAGAATGTCGTAAAAATAACATGACACCACCCATGACTAGAGGGAGGCAGGAAATAACCTCAATACTATATTTTTAACATGTATTTAGTGTTTAATGTTCTTTTAAAGGGACAGTCTAACACAAAAGCTAAAATTTACATATTCATTGGAGCATATCATTTTTGCATTACTGATGTATTTAACCCCCACTTAGGATCATGTCATTTCTGTATTAGAATGCTCATTTAACGGTAAAAGCAAAGTTATAGAACTAATTAAGGAAATCCTGTCAAACAAAAAGCCAGACAAGAAAAAAACATGTAACAAGTTTTCCTGTTAATGAGTTTTGTGCAACGGTTCAGATTTTACACTTAGTTTATAGTCTCATAGTTCTCTGGGGTCAATTTATTAATGTGCGAGCGGACATGATACGATGTAGCATATTATGTCCGCTGCACATCGATAAATGTCGACAGCATATGCTGTCGGCATTTATCATTGCACCAGCAGTTCTTGTGAACTGCTGGTGCAATCCCGCCCCCTGCAGATTTGCGGCCGCTGGCAGGGGTGTCAATCAACCCGATCGTATTCGATTGGGTTGATTTCTGTCCGCAGCCTCAGAGCAGGTGGACAGGTTATGGAGCAGAGGTCTTTAGACCGCTGCTTCATAACTTCTGTTTCCGGTGAGCTCTGAAGGCTCGCTGGAAACACGGGGCATCAAGCTCCATACGGAGCTTGATAAATTGACCCCAGAGTCTCTAGATTTTCTTAAAATATAATAAAAATATTCTAAACATACAGGAGGGACAGAGAATAGATTTAATTTTATGAATAGAGTATTGCAGTAAGCCATAATAGTTTTTTATTGCTTTGTTTATTTGCTCTGTTGCATTGTACAGTTATAAAGAAGTAAAACATTATCAAAATTAAACACAAAAGAACCAATATAAATGAACCTATATAAATAAAGCCTAAAACTGCTCACAGTACATTTCCTAAGATATGCAAAATTAACATTCCTCTATTTGTGGTTTTGCCAAAACATTTAACAAATTATTCCAATATGTGAGAATTAGGACTCTACACAGAAAGTGTTAACTTAGAGCACATCGCTAATAATGAATTAATGAGATACCTTATTCTTTGCTGCTGTTAAAAATCCCCCTACATGGTACATTGATTGAGCTCGCATTCTATTGGCTGTTCCGATCAGCCAATAGAATGCAAGCTCAATCTGATTGGCTGATCGGATCAGCCAATCGGATTGAACTTGATTCTGATTGGCTTATTCCATCAGCCAATCAGAATTTTCCTACCTTAATTCCAATTGGCTGATAGAATCCTATCAGCCAATCGGAATTCGAGGGACGCCATCTTGGATGACGTCCCTTAAAGGAGCCGTCATTCGTCGGGAAGTCGTCGGTGAAGATGGATGTTCCGCGTCGGCGGGATGAACATGGATCCGGAAGAAAGAAGATTGAAGATGCCATTGATAGAAGACTTCAGTCGGATCATGGACCTCTTCAGCTCCCGCTTGGATGATGACTTCAGCCGGATCATGGACATCTTCAGCCCCCTGCTTGGGCTTGGATCAAGACATTGGAGCCAGGACGGATCGGTGTGATACCCGGCGAGGTGAAGATAAGGTAGGAAGATCTTCAGGGGCTTAGTGTTAGGTTTATTTAAAGGGGGTTTGGGTTAGATTAGGGGTATGTGGGTGGTGGGTTGTAATGTTGGGGGGGTATTGTATGTGTTTTTTTTACAGGCAAAAGAGCTGAATTCTTTGGGGCATGCCCCGCAAAGGGCCCTTTTCAGGGCTGGTAAGGTAAAAGAACTTTGAACTTTTTTTAATTTAGAATAGGGTAGGGCATTTTTTTATTTTGGGGGGCTTTGTTATTTTATTAGGGGGCTTAGAGTAGGTGTAATTAGTTTAAAATTGTTGTAATATTTTTCTAATGTTTGTAAATATTTTTTTATTTTTTGTAACTTAGTTCTTTTTTATTTTTTGTACTTTAGTTAGTTTATTTCATTGTATTTATTTGTAGATATTGTATTTAATTAATTTATTGATAGTGTAGTGTTAGGTTTAATTGTAGATAATTGTAGGCATTGTATTTAATTAATTTATTGATAGTGTAGTGTTAGGTTTAATTGTAACTTAGGTTAGGATTTATTTTACAGGTAATTTTGTAATTATTTTAACTAGGTAACTATTAAATAGTTATTAACTATTTAATAGCTATTGTGCCTGGTTAATATAATTACAAAGTTGCCTGTAAAATAAATATTAATCCTAAAATAGCTACAATATAATTATAATTTATATTGTAGCTATATTAGGGTTTATTTTACAGGTAAGTATTTAGCTTTAAATAGGAATAAGTTATTTAATAAGAGTTAATTTATTTAGTTAGATTTAAATTATATTTAATTTAGGGGGGTGTTAGGGTTAGACTTAGCTTTAGGGGTTAATACATTTATTATAGTACCGGTGAGATCCAGTCGGCAGATTAGGGGTTAATAATTGTAGGTAGGTGGAGGCGATGTTGGGGGCGGCAGATTAGGGGTTAATAAATATAATATAGGGGTCGGCGGTGTTAGGGGCAGCAGATTAGGGGTACATAGGTATAATGTAGGTTGCGGCGGTTTATGGAGCGGCAGATTAGGAGTTAATAATAATATGCAGGTGTCAGCGATAGCGGGGGCGGCAGATTAGGGGTTAATAAATATAACATAGTGGTCGGCGATGTTAGGGGCAGCAGATTAGGGGTACATAGGTATAATTAAGATTGCGTCGGTGTACGGAGCGGCAGATTAGGGGTTAATAATAATATGCAGGGGTCAGCGATAGCGGGGGCGGCAGATTAGGGGTTAATAAGTGTAAGGTTAGGGGTGTTTAGACTCAGGGTACATGTTAGAGTGTTAGGTGCAGACTTAGGAAGTGTTTCCCCATAGGAAACAATGTAGCTGCGTTAGGAGCTGAACGCTGCTTTTTTGCAGGTGTTAGGGTTTTTTTCAGCTCAAACAGCCCCATTGTTTCCTATGGGGATATCGTGCACAAGCACGTTTTTGAAGCTGGCCGCGTCTGTAAGCAACGCTGGTATTGAGAGTTGCAGTGGCGGTAAATATGCTCTACGCTCCCTTTTTGGAGCCTAACGCAGCCATTCTGTGAACTCTAAATACCAGCGGTATTTAAAAGGTGCGGGAGAAAAAAAGCCAGCATAGCTAACGCACCCCTTTGGCCGCAGAACTCTAAATCTAGCCGAATTTAACTCCAGAATACTGTGCTTCTTCCTCTAAAACAGAGCTACATTCAATCGTCTTTTTTCCTGCAGTTTGTAATCTAGGTAGGGAGGAAAATCCAGGGAGAGGCCTTGCCCCCCCCCCTTGTGGATGCCCATGCCAGCAGTTTAAAAAACAAGGGTTCTCTCTACTTTAAAGGGACATGAAACCCAAGATTTTTCATTCATGAAACAACTTTCCAGTTTACGTCTATTATCAAATTTGCTTCATTCTCTTGGCATCATTTGTTAAAGGAGCAGCAATGCACTACTGGTTTCCAACTGAACACATGGGTGAGCCAATAACAATCAGTATATATATATGTAGCCACCAATCAGCAGCTAGAACCTAGGTTCTTTGCTGCTCCTGAGCTATCCTAGATAAACCTTTCTGCAAGGGATAACAAGAGAGGGAAGCAAATTAAATAATAAAAGTAAATTGGAAAGTTGATTAAAATGGTATGTTCTGTCTAAATCATGAAAATCTAATTATGACTTTACTGTCCCTTTAAGTGTTTCAAACAAGTATAAATTGGTGTAAAAAGTGGTCGACTACATCATATGAAGGGGATACCTATGCAAATATGCTACCGAATAACTTGCAATGCAGCTAATGTGTTTATCAAAACTATCAAGACCATTAATGTGCCATAAAACATGTTGAGATCTGTGCATATAATAAAAAGGGTTAATTAAGTAAAAAGAGTTTACATAAAAAAAAATTGTTTTAAAATTACTTTAAAATGTCAAAAATAAGCAAAATTAGTTTCAGAGTCATGGAGAAGTCTTATCCACCCCTCTTATCATTATTTAGCATCAGAAACACAGGCATTGTATTTCAACTGAGTTCACAGCAGCTTATTTGCTTCTAGACATGCTCCAGCAGTTAAAGTCTTGTAATCTACCAAAACAAAGGTGGAGATAGATACAGCCATATAAGGAATTGTGTGGGGGGAGTTAGAGCTGTACAATTGGGAAACAAAAGAAAGGGTTAATAGCGAGGCACTGCAGTATAAATTTGCAGGTAAAATAATTAAAATACATATTATTATATTTTGTCTTGATTCCAACTTGTTTTATGTCCATTTAAAGGGACATAAAACCCACATTTTGTTTTCTTTCATGATTTATACAGAACATGCAATTTTAAACAAGTTTCCAATTTACTTCTGTGCCGATATGTGGCTGCACATATCTGGGCCTTGTCATTGGATCACCTGATTCATTCAGCTACATACATTTCATAATAGAAATAAATTGGAAAGTTGCTTAAAATTGCATGCTCTGGCATCTACTTATCAAGCCGTCAACCGCAAATATCTGCCGACTGGAGCTCACCACTATTCTAATAAATGTATTAACCCCTAAAGCTAAGTCTAACCCTAACACTAACTCCCCCCTAACTTAAATATAATTTAAATCTAACGAAATTAATTAACTCTTATTAAATAAATTATTCCTATTTAAAGCTAAATACTTACCTGTAAAATAAATCCTAATATAGCTACAATATAAATTATAATTATATTATAGCTATTTTAGGATTTATATTTATTTTACAGGTAACTTTGTATTTATTTTAACCAGGTGCAATAGCTATTAAATAGTTAAGAACTATTTAATAGCTAAAATAGTTAAAATAATTACAAAATTACCTGTAAAATAAATCCTAATCTAAGTTACAATTAAACCTAACACTACACTATCAATAAATTAATTAATTAAATAAAATACCTACAATTACCTACAATTAAAACTAACACTACACTATCAATACATTAATTAAATACAATATCTACAAATAAATACAATGAAATAAACTAACTAAAGTACAAAAAATAAAAAAGAACTAAGTTACAAAAAATAAAAAAATATTTACAAACATCAGAAAAATATTACAACAATTTTAAACTAATTACACCTACTCTAAGCCCCCTAATAAAAAAACAAAGATCCCCAAAATAAAAAAATGCCCTACCCTATTCTAAATTACTAAAGTTCAAAGCTCTTTTACCTTACCAGCCCTGAACAGGGCCCTTTGCGGGGCATGCCCCAAAGAATTCAGCTCTTTTGCCTGTAAAAAAAACATACAATACCCCACCCCAACATTACAACCCACCACCCACATACCCCTAATCTAACCCAAACCCCCCTTAAATAAACCTAACACTAAGCCCCTGAAGTTCTTCCTACCTTGTCTTCACCATGCCAGGTATCACCGATCGTTCCAGGCTCCGAAATCTTCATCTAAGCCCAAGCGGTGGCTAGACATCCATCATCCGATGGCTGAAGAAGTCCAGAAGAGGCTCCAAAGTCTTCATCCTATCCGGGAAGAAGAGTAGATCCGGACCGGCAACCATCTTCTTCCAAGCGGCATCTTCTATCTTCATCCCATGAGGACCGGCTCCATCTTGAAAACCTCCACCGCGGACCCATCTTCTTCCGATGACGACTTCCCGATGAATGACGGTTCCTTTAAGGGACGTCATCCAAGATGGCGTCCCTCGAATTCCGATTGGCTGATAGGATTCTATCAGCCAATCGGAATTAAGGTAGGAAAATTCTGATTGGCTGATGGAATCAGCCAATCAGAATCAAGTTCAATCCGATTGGCTGATTCAGATTGAGCTCACATTCTATTGGCTGTTCCGATCAGCCAATAGAATGCGAGCTCAATCTGATTGGCTGATCGGATCAGCCAATCGGATTGAACTTGATTCTGATTGGCTGATTCCATCAGCCAATCAGAATTTTCCTACCTTAATTCCGATTGGCTGATAGAATCCTATCAGCCAATCGGAATTCGAGGGACGCCATCTTGGATGACGTCCCTTAAAGGTTAGGTTTATTTAAGGGGGTTTGGGTTAGATTAGGGGTATGTGGGTGGTGGGTTGTAATGTTGGGGGGGTATTGTATGTGTTTTTTTTACAGGCAAAAGAGCTGAATTCTTTGGGGCATGCCCCGCAAAGGGCCCTGTTCAGGGCTGGTAAGGTAAAAGAGCTTTGAACTTTTGTAATTTAGAATAGGGTAGGGCATTTTTTTATTTTGGGGGTCTTTGTTATTTTATTAGGGGGCTTAGAGTAGGTGTAATTAGTTTAAAATTGTTGTAATATTTTTCTGATGTTTGTAAATAGTTTTTTATTTTTTGTACTTTAGTTAGTTTATTTCATTGTATTTATTTGTAGATATTGTATTTAATTAATTTATTGATAGTGTAGTGTTAGGTTTAATTGTAGGTAATTGTAGGCATTTTATTTAATTAATTTATTGATCGTGTAGTGTTAGGCTTAATTGTAACTTAGGTTAGGATTTATTTTACAGGTAATTTTGTAATTATTTTAACTAGGTAGCTATTAAATAGTTCTTAACTATTTAATAGCTATTGTACCTGGTTAAAATAAATACAAAGTTACCTGTAAAATAAATATAAATCCTAAAATAGCTATAATATAATTATAATTTATATTGTAGCTATATTAGGATTTATTTTACAGGTAAGTATTTAGCTTTAAATAGGAATAATTTATTTAATAAGAGTTAATTTATTTAATTAGATTTAAATTATATTTAACTTAGGGGGGTGTTAGTGTTAGGGTTAGACTTAGCTTTAGGGGTTAATACATTTATTAGAATAGCGGCGAGATTCGGTCGGCAGATTAGGGGTTAATAATTTAAGTTAGGTGTTGGCGATGTTAGGGAGGGCAGATTAGGGGTTAATACTATTTATTATAGGGTTATTGAGGCGGGAGTGAGGCGGATTAGGGGTTAATAACTCTATTATAGTAGCGGTGAGATCCGCTCGGCAGATTAGGGGTTAATAAGTGTAGGCAGGTGGAGGCGACATTGAGTGGGGCAGATTAGGGGTTAATAAATATAATATAGGGGTCGGCGGTGTTAGGGGCAGCAGATTAGGGGTACATAAGTATAACGTAGGTGGCGGTCGGCAGATTAGGGGTTAAAAAAATGTAATCGAGTGGCGGCGATGTGGGGGGACCTCGGTTTAGGGGTACATAGGTAGTTTATGGGTGTTAGTGTACTTTAGAGCACAGTATTTAAGAGCTTTATGAACCGGCGTTAGCCCAGAAAGCTCTTAACTACTGACTTTTTTCTGCGGCTGGAGTTTTGTCGTTAGAATTCTAACGCTCACTTCAGCCACGACTCTAAATACCGGAGTTAGAAAGATCCCATTGAAAAGATAGGATACGCAATTGACGTAAGGGGATCTGCGGTATGGAAACGTTGCGGCTGAAAAGTGAGCGTTAGACCCTTTCCTGACTGACTCCAAATACCGGCGGTAGCCTAAAACCAGCGTTAGGAGCCTCTAACGCTGGTTTTCACGGCTACCGCCAAACTCTAAATCTAGGCCTCACTAAGTTAAAAAAAATAAACACTAAGTTACACAAAAAAATAAACACTAACGCCTAGATTAAGAGTTTTGTCGGTAACGACCCGCGTAGCTAACGCTGGCTTTTTTTCCCACGCACCTTTTAAATACCGCTGGTATTTAGAGTTCACAGAATGGCTGCGTTAGGCTCCAAAAGGGGAGCGTAGAGCATTATTTACCGCCACTGCAACTCTCAATACCAGCGGTGCTTACGGACGCGGCCAGCTTCAAAAACGTGCTCGTGCACGATTCCCCCATAGAAAATAATGGGGCAGTTTGAGCTGAAAAAAAGCAGCGTTCAGCTCCTAACGCAGCCCCATTGTTTCCTATGGGGAAACACTTCCTATGTCTGCACCTAACACCCTAACATGTACCCCGAGTCTAAACACCCCTAACCTTACACTTATTAACCCCTAATCTGCCGCCCCCGCTATCGCTGACCCCTGCATATTATTATTAACCCCTAATCTGCCGCTCCATACACCACCGCAACCTACATTATACCTATGAACCCCTAATCTGCTGCCCATAACACCGCCGACCCCTATATTATATTTATTAACCCTAATCTGCCCCCCACAACGTCGCCTCCACCTACCTACAATTATTAACCCCTAATCTTCCGACCGGACCTCACCGCTACTATAATAAATGTATTAACCCCTAATCCGCCTCACTCCCATCTCAATAACCCTATAATAAATAGTATTAACCCCTAATCTGCCCTCCCTAACATCGCCGACACCTAACTTCAAGTATTAACCCCTAATCTGCCGACCGGACCTCACCACTACTCTAATAAATTTTTTAACCCCTAAAGCTAAGTCTAACCCTAACCCTAACACCCCCTAAGTTAAATATAATTTAAATCTAACAAAATAAATTAACTCTTATTAAATAAATTATTCCTATTTAAAGCTAAATACTTACCTGTAAAATAAACCCTAATATAGCTACAATATAAATTATAATTATATTGTAGCTATTTTAGGATTAATATTTATTTTACAGGCAACTTTGTAATTATTTTAACCAGGTACAATAGCTATTAAATAGTTAATAACTATTTAATAGCTACCTAGTTAAAATAATTACAAAATTACCTGTAAAATAAATCCTAACCTAAGTTACAATTAAACCTAACACTACACTATCAATAAATTAATTAAATAAAATACCTACAATTATCTACAATTAAACCTAACACTACACTATCAATAAATTAATTAAATACAATACCTACAAATAAATACAATGAAATAAACTAACTAAAGTACAAAAAATAAAAAAGAACTAAGTTACAAAAAATAAAAAAATATTTACAAACATTAGAAAAATATTACAACAATTTTAAACTAATTACACCTACTCTAAGCCCCCTAATAAAATAACAAAGACCCCCAAAATAAAAAAATGCCCTACCCTATTCTAAAATTAAAATAGAAAAGCTCTTTTACCTTACCAGCCCTTAAAAGGGCCCTTTGCGGGGCATGCCCCAAAGAATTCAGCTCTTTTGCCTGTAAAAAAAAAACATACAATACCCCCCCCCAACATTACAACCCACCACCCACATACCCCTAATCTAACCCAAACCCCCCTTAAATAAACCTAACACTAAGCCCCTGAAGATCTCCCTACCTTGTCTTCACCACGCCGGGTTCACCGGTCCGTCCACCGAAGTCTTGATCCAAGCCTCCAAAGTCTTGATCCAAGCCCAAGCGGGGGCTGAAGAGTGACGTCCATCCTCCGGCTGAAGTCTTGATCGAAGCGGCGGCTAAAGAATTCCATCTTCGGGCAGAAGTCTTCATCCTATCTGGGCAGAAGAGTAGATCCGTACCGGCAAACATCTTCATCCAAGCTGCATCTTCTATGTTCTTCCTTCCGATGACGAGCGGCTCCATCTTGAAGACCTCCGGCGTGGATCCATCCTCTTCTTCCGATGACTAGACGACAAATAAAGGTTCCTTTAAGGGACGTCATCCAAGATGGCGTCCCTTGAATTCCGATTGGCTGATAGGATTCTATCAGCCAATCGGAATTAAGGTAGGAAAATTCTGATTGGCTGATGGATCCAATCAGCCAATCAGATTGAGCTCGCATTCTATTGGCTGTTAAGAGCACAGTAGTTAAGAGCTTTATAAACCGGCGTTAGCCCAGAAAGCTCTTAACTACTGACTTTTTTCTGCGGCTGGAGTTTTGTCGTTAGATTTCTAACACTCACTTCAGCCACGACTCTAAATACCAGCGTTAGAAAGATCCCATTGAAAAGATAGGATACGCAAATGGCGTAGGGGGATCTGCGGTATGGAAAAGTCGCGGCTGGAAAGTGAGCGTTAGACCCTTTCCTGACTGACTCTAAATACCAGCGGTAGCCCAAAACCAGCGTTAGGAGCCTCTAACGCTGGTTTTGACGGCTAACGCCAAACTCTAAATCTAGCCTACAGTTACAAAAAATAAAAAATAAATTATCAAAGCTTTAAACTAATTACACCTAATCTAAGGGCCCTATGAAAATAAAAAAGCCCCCTCCCCAATAAAAAAAACCCTAGCCTACAAAAAACTACAAATGGCCCTTAAAAGGACCTTTTGCGGGGCATTGCCCCAAAGTAATCAGCTCTTTTACCTGTAAAAAAAAAATACAAACAACCCCCCCAACAGTAAAACCCACCACCCACACAACCAACCCCCCAAATAAAACCCTAACTAAAAAAACCTAAGCTCCCCATTGCCCTGAAAAGGGCATTTGGATGGGCATTGCCCTTAAAAGGGCAGTTAGCTCTTTTGTGGCCCAAAGTCCCTAACCTAAAAATAAAACCCCACCCAATACACCCTTAAAAAAACCTAACACTAACCCCCTGAAGATCGATTAACCGGAGAAGTCTTCATCCAAGCCGGGCTGAAGTCCTCAACGAAGCCGGGAGAAGTCTTCATCCAAGCCGGGCGAAGTGGTCCTCCAGACAGGCAGAAGTCTTCATCCAGACGGCATCTTCTATCTTCATCCATCCAGCACGGAGCGGGTCCATCTTCAAGACATCCGACCCGGAGCATCCTCTTCATCCGACGACTAAAAACGAATAAAGGTACCTTTAAGTGACGTCATCGAAGATGGCGTCCCTTAGATTCCGATTGGCTGATAGAATTCTTTGGCTTTTGCAATCAGCCAATAGGATTGAGCTTTCATCCTATTGACTGATCCAATCAACCAATAGAATGCGAGCTCAATCCTATTGGCTGATTGCAACAGCCAATAGGATGAAACCTTAATCCTATTGGCTGATTGCAACAGCCAATATGATTTTTTCTACCTTAATTCTATCAGCCAATCGGAATCTAAGAGATGCCATCTTGGATGACATCACTTAAAGGAACCTTCATTCGTCGGTAGTTGTCGGAAGGAAGAGGATGCTCCGCGTCGGATGTCTTAAAGATGGAGCCGCTCCGCGTCGGATGAAGATAGAAGATGCCGTCTAGATGAAGACTTCTGCCCGTCTGGAGGACCACTTCACCCGGCTTGGATGAAGACTTCTCCCGGCTTCGTTGAGGACTTCGGCCCGGTTGGATGAAGACTTCTGCCGCTTCCTTGAGGATGGATGTCTGGTATTCAGAACAGTAAGTCGATCTTCAGGGGGTTAGTGTTAGGGTTTTTTAAGGATGTATTGGGTGGGTTTTATTTCTAGGTTAGGGACTTTGGGCCTGCAATAGAGCTAACTGCCCTTTTAAGGGCAATGCCCATCCAAATGCCCTTTTCAGAACAATGGGGAGCTTAGTTTTTTTTAGATAGTATTTTATTTGGGGGTTGGTTGTGTGGGTGGTGGGTTTTACTGTTGGGGGGGTTGTTTGTATTTTTTTTTCAGGTAAAAGAGCTGATTACTTTGGGGCAATGCCCCGCAAAAGGCCCTTTTAAGGGCTATTGGTAGTTTAGTTTAGGCTAGGGTTTTTTTATTTTGGGGGGGCTTTTTTTTATTTTGATAGGGCTATTAGATTAGGTGTAATTAGTTTAAATATCTGTAATTTGTTTATTATGTTCTGTAATTTAGTGTGTGTTTGTTTTTGTACTTTAGCTAATTTAATTTAATTTATTTAATTGTTATTAATTTATTTAATTATAGTGTAGTGTTAGGTGTTATTGTAACTTAGATTAGGTTTTATTTTACAGGTAACTTTGTATTTATTTTAGCTAGGTAGTTATTAAAGAGTTAATAACTATTTAATAACTATTCTACCTAGTTAAAATAAATACAAAGTTGCCTGTAAAATAAAAATAAACCCTAAGTTAGCTACAATGTAACTATTAGTTATATTGTAGCTATCTTATGGTTTATTTTATAGGTAAGTATTTAGTTTTAAATAGGAATAATTTAGTTATTAATAGTAGGTTTTATTTAGATTTATTTTAATTATATTTAAGTTAGGGGTGTTAGGGTTAGACATAGGTTTATGGGTTAATACATTTAATATAGTGGCGGCGACATTGGGGACAGCAGATTAGGGGTTAATAAGTATAATGTCGGTGGCGGCGGTGTAGGGGGCGGCAGATTAGGGGTTAATAACATAATGTAGGTGGCGGTGGGCTCTGGGAGTGGCAGGATAGGGGTTAATAAGTTTATTAGAGTGGCGGTGGGCTCCGGGAGCGGCAGGATAGGGGTTAATCCGTTTATTAGAGTGGCAGTGAGCTCCAGGAGTGGCAGTTTAGGGGTTAATAACTTTATTTAGTTGCGGCGGGGTCCGTGAGCAGCGGGATAGGGGTCAAACAGTGTAGTATAGTGTGGGTGTTTAGTGACAGTATACCAATTAAGCTGGGAAAAAGCCGAAAAGCAGCGAGATCGATGACTGTCAGTTAACAACAGTCTGCTTCTCATCGCCCCGTACTTGGTGCACGGCTTTTTGACAGCTTTTTTGGTAACTTTGGAGAGCGTATTCAGGTCCGCGGCAGCGAAGTTAGGCGATCTTAGGCGAGCGTATTGGTGCTGTCGAATGCATGTAAGTTGATGGCTTGATAAGTAGATGCCTCTGTCTGAATCATGAGTGAAATATTTTGTTTTTTTGTCTCTTTAAGACCCTCTACCTATTATGATTACTAAGCTTGTATTCCATGAGAAAGTAATGTTTTTAATTCTCAAACTTGGCTCAGTATCTCCCGCTGTGCGTGCACTTTAATACATTTAATTATTTTACTCATCACAATATGCAAGATGTGCAGATAGCAATGGAGCAGCTGCAGATATCTAAGCACAACACATTGAATGAAGTCCCTTAGATAGCACAGAGTGATCACAAACTGTGCAATGAATGAACACTAAGGACTTGCACTGGGTAAGCAGCTCCTGAAATGCCAGCTTCTTCAGATAAAAAGGATTTGAGTAAGAGTGGGAGGGGGAGAATACAGAATTTAGTAGGTTAAATCAATGTGGCTAATCCAAGCTGACTTTCCTCCTGTATACATGGGTGACCTGTGAATGAACCGTATAGTCTTCCTATCTTTGGAAACAGCTCTGTCTGACAGGCAGCTACTGAAACCTGAATAGGAGAGGAAAGTCACCCAAACTCACATAACTATTTATTTTCCAACTTCAAAGCTCTATCCTTCTAATGAGCATTGCTGATACGACTAGAATGCAGACAGATACTGCCAGGGAAATAAAAAACAGAGCAATATTTACTGTATGGGCATGCTGCTTGCCAAAACTACACGGGCATGAACAGAAAAGCATTGCTTTATAATATTACATTGCCTTTAAAAGTGGTTCCTGAGTCATCTTGAATAAGTAATCATTTTAGAACTAAAAGATCGCTGAAGTTTAAAAATGAATTTCTTTTTTACAAATAAGTTGGTATTCTGCTATATCATTTTTGACATGGCGTTTAATAGACAACTTCAAATCTGTCTATATTTAGTAGTGCCAGTATTCTAAGGGGTTAAGTCTGATCTTAAAAACCCTGGCAACTGCCGACAAACCAAGCAGTTTGCATTTGCAAATGTTCATTTTAAAGCTTGGAGTTGCCGAAAAGCGCTTTAAATAATTGATCAAGCAATAAACACAATTAAAGTCAAACTTCTACTTTCAAATAATCATGTAAAATTAAGAAGCCATCAGATGCTAAAAAATCACACCATTTTACATCCACTACAAATAATTTGTATATTATTTAAATTGTTGCTCTTAGTAAACAGTGCATTTGTTACTATGCAATCAATGCAAATTAAAGCTCCCATTATTATTTTACTTTGCTATGTATTTAAGGATAGTTATCATTTTAGGGGCATTCGTTAACTTGTCCATTGCTCTGCCCTAGGGTAACTGCTGTGTTGCAGAATGTTCTTAATAAAATATAGAGGGGAAAGCTTGACTTTATATTAAAATAACTGTATTAGTTTATCATATGAATGAGATCCACCAGGGCTAAGCCAGAAAGAAGCAAACACAGGTAAAAGGGAAATTTAATATAAGCAGCAACAAAAAATGTTTTAGTTCCTTCTAGACAGAATCTATAATTCCAGATGATATTGTTTCATTTCTTTCATAGCAGATTTCAATAGGTGATGCATTTAAACTCATATATACTGTAAACTTATACCTCCATTATGTCTGCAACCTATATAGAACATTTGTTATGAGAACAAGGGCAGAAGGATATGCATTTATTTTTATCACAGAGCTTTCAGATAGCTCTCTTATGGTAGCACAGAAAAAGAAACCATAACACTCTCAAAACAGACACCTAATGTTCTATCATAGACCTAAAAATCACCAACATGGCAAAATAAACAAGACATATAAGATAAAACAGCAAGCACTGAATATTGTAAGATATTTTGTTTAAGAGTTTTTACATGAAAAGAAGTGAGGTTGACCCTCTTCTATACTGGCACACTGCACATTTGATACTCATTTATAGAAGTAATGCTTTATAAATCACAGTTATACACATGGCAGGGACTTTGACCATTTAATAATATACCAGAAAGTAAATAAAAAAGCAATACTTGTATAATATAAACATAAAGGGACATAACGTTTTTTGTTTCTCTATTGCTGTCAATACCTATGGATTTAACCACACAAGGAAGCTACTATATATTTCTATAAGTTGTTGTTTTTTCTCAGAGTTCGAGTAATATGTCTTTCTGGAAGGCAAACAGTGAGTACAGATCCAATTCCAGTAATAAAGTAACCTTATACCTGTGAGTGATGGCTAGAATCCAATTCATGTTTGGGGGACTGGAATGAATCTGGAAAAAATTGTGTATCCATCCTTCAAAGAATCCCTTCATTGTGCATGTTTGTTCGTTTAGATTAATGATCTATTAAAGGAATAGTCTAGTCAAAATTAAACTTTCATGATTCAGATAGAGCATGAAATTATAAGCAACTTTCTAATTTACTCCTATTATCAATTTTTCTTCATTCTCTTGGTATCTTTATTTGAAAGTAAGCTTAGGAGCCAGACCCTTTTTGGTTCAGCACCAGGGTAGCACTTACTGATTGGTGGCTACATTTAGACACAGTTCAGAAAATGCTACCCAGGTGCTGAACCAAAAATGGGCCTACTTTTTCAAAAAAAGATAGCAAGAGAACAAATAAAAATTGATAATAGGAGTAAATTAGAAAGTTGCTTAAAATTGGATCCTCAAATCATGAAAGTTTACTATGTCCAAAACTCTGTGGCTCCAGATAATAAAAAAAAAATACAAAGGAATGGGTATTGAGCCTAAAGCTGACTTATCTATAGATCAATGTAGGTCTAAATATCAAATTGATACTCAATTATAAGCGTCTCAATGTAGGAGGATAAAGTGAACACACTTCCAAACAAAGTCTGAAATCAATTGCCAATAACATTATCCATCTTCAAGGCAAAACTTTTTTGTGTAAAGTACACAATAAGCAATATATATCAGTAACACCTCATAAACATGCCATCAACTCCAATATTACCGTACTGACAAGCGGCTACTTCAGGTGGGACCCGCCGGCTTAAGGGACACTCCCAACGCTGCTTCAGCGTGGCCGCTTAGCAGGTCACTCACCACTCGATCAGGCCGCACGCCAACTCGCTGCTTGCGAGGAAGGGGGAGGGAGGGAGGTGACGTCACTGTTGACGGATCCAGATTCCAGTGTCAAAGCGGGCAAATTAAAAAGGAGGTGTGTCACTGCTCCGATAACAGGGATTTCAAGGAAGACAACAGCTGTTAACTCCTCAGACGCTGGGGTAAATCAGTACAGCTGGATAACAATCTGTCCTAGCTGGTGATGCAGTAGTGAAACAAGAGATGCTGACAGTTCGTTTAAAATAATAAATCTTTAATTCCAAAACATGTTAAAAAACTGGAACAAGCACAAAATGAAAGCAGAGAAGGTGTAACACCTAAACTGGCTTACGCGTTTCGGCGTTAGCCGTAGTCATAGCCAAGTTACACCTTCTCTGCTTTCATTTTGTGCTTGTTCCAGTTTTTTAACATGTTTTGGAATTAAAGATTTATTATTTTAAACGAACTGTCCGCACATCTTGTTTCACTCCAGATAATCAAACACAGTGAACAATGTAATGTTGATAATTTAACTTTTAATTCCAAATGATAACGTTGGTGACAAAAAACAAACAACCATGCCAATCTGATGCATTTACAGCTGACAAAAAAGGCCATCACACTAAATATAACCAAATAGAAAACTCACAAGAGGTACTGTGTGATTTTTTTTTTTCTGTCCACTAAGTATGTGTATGCTAAATCTATTTTTTTTCTTGTGCTGTGGCGTTTTCAATTCTAGGGCCCCATTACATATGGTAATATGTAATATACAGTGCCACATATAAATGCGGCACGTATATTTCACCTGTCGCCCACAATTTTTACTCCCATAAGCTAACATGGGACTGCATTGCAAATTGGTATCCAATATTTAGCACAAGGACTTACGTGGCAAAAAGGAGAAATATTACTCCCTTTTCACCTCACCACACAAAGGCAGCCATAGCAAGCCTTGCACTGAGTATGGGAGCTCAGTAACTCCCGAAACTGCCGGGAAAAATAAACTAACACCTAATGCAAGCGCAATATCTATCTACTTGTCAACCGCAATCTCTCACCACAATAACTAATAAAGGCCTAGATTTAGAGTTCGGCGGTAAAAGGGCTGTTAACGCTCCGCGGGCTTTTTTCTGGCCGCACCATAAATTTAACTCTGGTATCGAGAGTTAAAACAAATGCTGCGTTAGGCTCCAAAAAAGGAGCGTAGGGCATTTTTACCGCAAATGCAACTCTCGATACCAGAGTTGCTTACGGACGCGGCCGGCATCAAAAACGTGCTCGTGCACGATTCCCCCATAGGAAACAATGGGACTGTTTGAGCTGAAAAAAAACCTAACACCTGCAAAAAAGCAGCGTTCAGCTCCTAACGCAGCCCCATTGTTTCCTATGGGGAAACACTTCCTACGTCTGCACCTAACACTCTAACATGTACCCCGAGTCTAAGCACCCCTAACCTTACACTTATTAACCCCTAATCTGCCACTCCCGCTATCGCTGACCCCTGCATATTATTATTAACCCCTAATCTTCCGCTCCGTAAACCGCCGCAACCTACGTTATCCCTATGTACCCCTAATCTGCTGCCCTAACATCGCCGACCCCTATGTTATATTTATTAACCCCTAATCTGCCGAGCGGACCTGAGCGCTACTATAATAAAGTTATTAACCCCGAATCCGCCTCACTAACCCTATCATAAATAGTATTAACCCCTAATCTGCCCTCCCTAACATCGCCGACACCTACCTTCAATTATTAACCCCTAATCTGACGACCGGAGCTCACCGCTATTCTAATAAATGTATTAACCCCTAAAGCTAAGTCTAACCCTAACACTAACACCCCCCTAACTTAAATATAATTTTAATCTAACGAAATAAATTAACTCTTATTAAATAAATTAATCCTATTTAAAGCTAAATACTTACCTGTAAAATAAACCCTAATATAGCTACAATATAAATTATAATTATATTATAGCTATTTTAGGATTAATATTTATTTTACAGGCAACTTGGTATTTATTTTAACTAGGTACAATAGCTATTAAATAGTTAAGAACTATTTAATAGTTACCTAGTTAAAATAATAACAAATTTACCTGTAAAATAAATCCTAACCTAAGATATAATTAAACCTAACACTACCCTATCAATAAAATAATTAAATAAACTACCTACAATTACCTACAATTAACCTAACACTACACTATCAATAAATTAAATAAACACAATTGCTACAAATAAATACAATTAAATAAACTAGCTAAAGTACAAAAAATAAAAAAGAACTAAGTTACAGAAAATAATAAAATATTTACAAACATAAGAATAATATTACAACAATTTTAAACTAATTACACCTACTCTAAGCCCCCTAATAAAATAACAAAGCCCCCCAAAATAATAAATTCCCTACCCTATTCTAAATTAAAAAAGTTACAAGCTCTTTTACCTTACCAGCCCTGAACAGGGCCCTTTGCGGGGCATGCCCCAAGAAGTTCAGCTCTTTTGCCTGTAAAAAAAAACATACAATACCCCCCCCCCAACATTACAACCCACCACCCACATACCCCTAATCTAACCCAAACCCCCCTTAAATAAACCTAACACTAATCCCCTGAAGATCTTCCTACCTTGTCTTCACCATCCAGGTATCACCGATCCGTCCTGGCTCCAAGATCTTCATCCAACCCAAGCGGGGGTTGGCGATCCATAATCCGGTGCTGAAGAGGTCCAGAAGAGGCTCCAAAGTCTTCATCCTATCCGGCAAGAAGAGGACATCCGGACCGGCAACCATCTTGATCCAAGCGGCATCTTCTATCTTCATCCGATGACGACCGGCTCCATCCTGAAGACCTCCACCGCGGACCCATCTTCTTCCGGCGACGTCCAACTGCAGAATGACGGTTCCTTTAAGGGACGTCATCCAAGATGGCGTCCCTCGAATTCCGATTGGCTGATAGGATTCTATCAGCCAATCGGAATTAAGGTAGGAATATTCTGATTGGCTGATGGAATCAGCCAATCAGAATCAAGTTCAATCCGATTGGCTGATCCAATCAGCCAATCAGATTGAGCTCGCATTCTATTGGCTGATCGGAACAGCCAATAGAATGCGAGCTCAATCTGATTGGCTGATTGGATCAGCCAATCGGATTGAACTTGATTCTGATTGGCTGATTCCATCAGCCAATCAGAATATTCCTACCTTAATTCCGATTGGCTGATAGAATCCTATCAGCCAATCGGAATTCGAGGGACGCCATCTTGGATGACGTCCCTTAAAGGAACCGTCATTCTGCAGTTGGACGTCGCCGGAAGAAGATGGGTCCGCGGTGGAGGTCTTCAGGATGGAGCCGGTCGTCATCGGATGAAGATAGAAGATGCCGCTTGGATCAAGATGGTTGCCGGTCCGGATGTCCTCTTCTTGCCGGATAGGATGAAGACTTTGGAGCCTCTTCTGGACCTCTTCAGCACCGGATTATGGATCGCCAACCCCCGCTTGGGTTGGATGAAGATCTTGGAGCCAGGACGGATCGGTGATACCTGGATGGTGAAGACAAGGTAGGAAGATCTTCAGGGGATTAGTGTTAGGTTTATTTAAGGGGGGTTTGGGTTAGATTAGGGGTATGTGGGTGGTGGGTTGTAATGTTGGGGGGGGGTATTGTATGTTTTTTTTTACAGGCAAAAGAGCTGAACTTCTTGGGGCATGCCCCGCAAAGGGCCCTGTTCAGGGCTGGTAAGGTAAAAGAGCTTGTAACTTTTTTAATTTAGAATAGGGTAGGGAATTTATTATTTTGGGGGGCTTTGTTATTTTATTAGGGGGCTTAGAGTAGGTGTAATTAGTTTAAAATTGTTGTAATATTATTCTTATGTTTGTAAATATTTTATTATTTTCTGTAACTTAGTTCTTTTTTATTTTTTGTACTTTAGCTAGTTTATTTAATTGTATTTATTTGTAGCAATTGTGTTTATTTAATTTATTGATAGTGTAGTGTTAGGTTAATTGTAGGTAATTGTAGGTAGTTTATTTAATTATTTTATTGATAGGGTAGTGTTAGGTTTAATTATATCTTAGGTTAGGATTTATTTTACAGGTAAATTTGTTATTATTTTAACTAGGTAACTATTAAATAGTTCTTAACTATTTAATAGCTATTGTACCTAGTTAAAATAAATACAAAGTTACCTGTAAAATAAATATTAATCCTAAAATAGCTATAATATAATTATAATTTATATTGTAGCTATATTAGGGTTTATTTTACAGGTAAGTATTTAGCTTTAAATAGGATTAATTTATTTAATAAGAGTTAATTTATTTCGTTAGATTAAAATTATATTTAAGTTAGGGGGGTGTTAGTGTTAGGGTTAGACTTAGCTTTAGGGGTTAATACATTTATTAGAATAGCGGTGAGCTCCGGTCGTCAGATTAGGGGTTAATAATTGAAGGTAGGTGTCGGCGATGTTAGGGAGGGCAGATTAGGGGTTAATACTATTTATGATAGGGTTAGTGAGGCGGATTCGGGGTTAATAACTTTATTATAGTAGCGCTCAGGTCCGCTCGGCAGATTAGGGGTTAATAAGTGTAGGTAGGTGTCGGCGACGTTGAGGGGGGCAGATTAGGGGTTAATAAATATAATATAGGGGTCGGCGGTGTTAGGGGCAGCAGATTAGGGGTACATAGGGATAACGTAGGTGGCGGCGCTTTGCGGTCGGAAGATTAGGGGTTAATTATTGTAAGTAGCTGGCGGCGATGTTGTGGGGGGCAGATTAGGGGTTAATAAATGTAATATAGGGGTCGGCGGGGTTAGGGGCAGCAGATTAGGGGTACATAAGTATAACGTAGGTGGCGGTCGGAAGATTAGGGGTTAAAATTTTTAATCGAGTGGCGGCGATGTGGGGGGAGCTCGGTTTAGGGGTACATAGGTAGTTTATGGGTGTTAGTGTACTTTAGGGTACAGTAGTTAAGAGCTTTATAAACCGGCGTTAGCCAGAAAGCTCTTAACTCCTGCTTTTTTCAGGCGGCTGGAATCTTGTCGTTAGAGCTCTAACGCTCACTGCAGAAACGACTCTAAATACCAGCGTTAGAAAGATCCCATTGAAAAGATAGGCTACGCAAATGGCGTAGGGGGATCTGCGGTATGGAAAAGTCGCGGCTGCAAAGTGAGCGTTAGACCCTTTAATCACTGACTCCAAATACCAGCGGGCGGCCAAAACCAGCGTTAGGAGCCTCTAACGCTGGTTTTGACGGCTACCGCCGAACTCTAAATCTAGGCCAAAGTGTTTTAACCCCTATATCCGCCATCATACCCACACCGCAACTACAAATAAAGTATTAACCCCTATATCCGCCAACCCCAACGTTGCAAACTACTGAATAAAATTATTAACCCCTAATCCGCCATTAACCCACAATGCAAATTACCTATTAAAGTATTAACCTCTAAACTGCCAAAGCCCACAACGCAATAAACCTATCAAAGTATTAATCCCTAACCCGCTAAAGCCACAACGCAATAAACCTATCAAAGTATTAACCCCTAAACCGTCAAAGCCCACAAAGCAAATAAATAAATTACTAAGCCCCCTATCCTAACACCCCCTAAATGAACCCAAATTACCTAAATTACAAAATACTAAAGTTACTATTAAAATAAAAAAATCTAACACTACTTTAAAAATAAAAAATAAACTAAGTATAAATTAAAGCGAGAGTCTAGTCAAAATTACAATTTTGGTGTAGACTGTCCCTTTAAGCTACAATTACAGAAAATAAAAAAAATCTAAGATTACAGAAAATAAAAAACAAAATTATCAAATTTTAAAAGATTATACCTAATCCCTATGAAAAGAAAAAAGCCCCCCCCAAATAAAAACACCCCCTAATCTAAAAATAAATTACCAGTAGCCCTTAAAAGGACTTTTTGCAGTGCATTGCCCCAAGATAAACAGCTCTTTTACAGTCAAAATACACAAAGTCCCCCTAACACTAAAACCCCCACCCACCAAAGCCCCCAAAATAAAAAAACAAACACTAAAAACCAAAACTACCCATTGCCCTGAAATGGGTATTTGCTATTTTTTTTACTTTTCTTAGGCGCCGACAGTTTCTAAAGTGTCGTAAGTCACTAGCGACTCCATTTCTGGACATCGCTAGTTTATCAGACTTACGGCACTTTTTGAACTGCTGGCGCCGTATATGTAATAGCTCGATGTGAAATAATGGCCGGTGCGGGTTTCAGCGCTTTCACCAAAGCCTGCGCCGTATATGTAACCTCGCCCCTAGCTCTTATCCTTGTATATATATATATATATATATATATATATATATATATATATATATATATATATATATATATATATATACACAGTATATATATATATATATATATATATATATATAGTAGACTAAAAGGGACACAAATCAAAATGAACTTCTATGATTCAAAAAGACAAGGCAGTTTTAAGACACTTTCCAATTTATTTTCATTATCAAATTTTTTTATGCAAACTTTCAAACTGAGCATGCGCACAAGCTCACAGGGTATACGTATACTAGTTTGTTATTGGCTGATGTCTGTCACATGATACAAGGGGCCAGAAAATGGGAGTAAAAATAATTTGTCAGAAAATAGTATCTACTGCTTATTTTAAATTCAGAGTAGGTTAAATCATTTGTATTATACAATTGTTAATTATGCAATTCTACTGCATTGAGTGGTTCTTTAATAGAAAGAAAGCACAGCTCATTTTGATTAAAAAAAACCTTTCCTAATCTGAATAGAAAATGAGATGTTTGGCTAAGTTTAGAACCCTGGCTTGTAAATCAAGCAAGATCCTAGTGAGAAATATGAATATAAGAAGGCTTTTTTAAGACAGGTCATGTGATTACATTAAACTTTGAACTATGAGTTTCCAAGTCATTAAAATCCCATGCACAGTGATGGATATGATATTACTACCTTCTGCTATACAGTTACTCCAATTTATAATTTATGCCGTTACAATCAACTTACCCGATCTGCAGAACTAGCAACAAAGATATTGCCTTACGGTGCTCTCAGCACGACGACCGCCACACAAATCAGAATATTATGAATAAATTAATTAACAAGGAAAGTAGTTGCTAATAATTTTCATTAGCAGCAGAAGTGTATTATAGTTATCTTTACCTTTGTGATGATTAAGCCATGACACATTGCAGAATGCAATAGTCAGACCTTAAAGTTTAGCAGAGCTAAGGCCTTCTGGTAAAAAAAAAATTAAATAATAATTTACATTGCTCAGGAAATTTCAGAACTAAAAATACATTACATTCCCCCTACACTTTTTTTTTTATAACTTAAGTTATAAAGTGGGCAGTTGAGCAGATTACAGACGTGTACAATTTGGTTTCAAGAGATACCATTTAAATAGTTCTACTAAGCTAGGGATAGTTATCATTCTGTGCAGAAGAGATAAACCCCCACATAGTCTCATGAATGATACTCTCACTAGAAAAGTCCAGTCAACTGGGTTTTTGTCTGAGCTCACACATCGTTTACCATTCAAAATAATTAATTAAAATATATCCCAAATGCAATCGACCTGTCACTTTTTCATACACTTATTTATTCTCTTGATGGCTTCTGTCCGCGGTTATTTTTAACTTGACATATCTGCAAGTTACAGATTCCCAGTTGTGTTTTCCTCCATAGAAATCATTAAGTTGTAGACTAATCCTTCATGGTATGTAATACAAATAGTGTAAAGAAATAAAAATGTCACAAGGTACACTGCTATTTGTGGCGACTCCTGTGAAACTGTATAGAAAATTAACTGAGACACTAATTTCATGTATAAGTGAAATAAAAAAAATGAAAATAAATCTGTAAGCTACTAATACAGTGTTATGTAAGACACAATATAGATAAAACAGGTTAGATGTGCAGTGAAGGTGTTACTTCACGGATCTACTGTAGGAGTCCCACTAGTGGGTAACTTTTTAGCAAAGGAGCTTTTCTAACAGGTAATGGGTGGGTCAGGTATGTCTCCTTTAAGAGGTGGTATATTAAAATATATGTATCACTATTTGTGGGAGTGTATATATATATATATATATATATATATATATATATACAGTATATATATACACACACACACACACATATATATATACATATATACACGATATATATATATATATATATATATATATATATATATATATATAACAGACCTGAATCTTAAACCCCCTTATCCCAGCAAAGCATATGGCCATAATGGAGGACTATCTGGAGCTCCTGTATAAAGTCACAATTTTAACACTTCAAAAGTTGAAACCATTTGTTAGCTGGAAATCCCTGATTACGACACTGGCGAAACTTAGCATATGGACAATTGCCCCCGCGGGAGAAGCTATGCCGGAGTTAACATCAAAGGTAATAAGAAGAGGTCTTAATATACAGGGAACAGTTTGTCTAAGGTCCTGAGTCGCTTATGGAAAACATAGGTCTGGGTAAGCACCCACTGTTGAGCAATTATTCACTGTGGCCTGAAGAAGCGATTTGCATTGCAAAAGGAATGGAAATACTGGTATTTTGTGCTATCTGGTCTAATATGTGTCTGGATTGAATTGAATTTTAAGAGCTCCCATTTGCTTATTTGGACTCTGCTGAACTTTTATATTAGCAGTTTTTTTATTGATGGATGTAATATTTTCTCTTTTGTTGCTGTGCTAAATAAATGCATTATAGTTATGAGAATAAGCAGCTTCCTCATTACTTTGAGACACATTAGATAAGTCAAATTGTTCTGTGGTTGAGTGCTGGATAGGATTGTCTTTTTTTGAAGGTAGTACATTAATTTTGTCTTCCTTTCATATTTTCTCCTTAACATTTAAATAAGTGTTATATAATCCCCGAGCACCATCAGCCTGGTAAAAATGTGTTTTTCAGAATGATGTGACTTTTTATATTAGCTAAGGTGCCAGAACATATTTGTGTGTTTGTACATTCATAACTTCTGATAATCAAACTCAACAGGACTTAGTTGGACTATAGAGATATATGGTTACTTTTCTCAAACATAAATTTTTTCTACTGCATCTAAGTTATATCGTGAATATGATTTATTTCATAAACTAATTGTTTAAATCATTAGGAGCTCTATATTTCCTGTCTTTTTTTTTATGTATTGACTCATTCAGTTAATAATTATCACCTAGATTACGAGTTTTGCATTAGAGGCTATGCGGTGCTAACAAGCAGTTTTGTCTCACCGCTCACCTGCAGCGCTGGTATTACGAGTTTTCAGAAACCCGTTGTTAAAAGACAAGAAGTGAGCATTGAGCAAAATTTTGCTCATTACCGCACTCCAATACCAGCGCTGCTTAAGTCAGCGGTGAGCTGGTCGTACGTGCTCATGCACGATTTCCACATAGGAATCAACGGGGGGAAAAGTCTAACACCTGCAAAAAAGCAGCGTAAAACTGCTTAACGCAGCCCCATTGATTCCTAAGGGGAAACACATTTTATTTTTACACCTAACACCCTAACATGAACCCCGAGTCTAAACACCCCTAATCTTATACTTATTAACCCTAATCTGCCACCCCTGACATCACCGACAACTGCATTATATTTATTAACCCATAATCTGCCGCCCCCAATGTCGCCGCCACCTACCTACACTTATTAACCCCTAATCTGCCGCCCCCAATGTCGCTGCCACTATAATAAACATATTAACCCCTAAACCGCCGCACTCCCGCCTCACAAACATTAGTTAAATATTATTAACCCCTAATCTGCTGTCCCTAACATCGACGCCACCTACCTACATTTAATAACCCCTAATCTGCCACCCCCAATGTCGCCGCCACTATATTAAAGTTATTAACCCCTAAATCTAAGTCTAACCCTAACACCCCCTAACTTAAATATAATTGAAATAAGTCTAAATAAAATTCCTATCATTAACTAAATTATTCCTATTTAAAACTAAATACTTACCTATAAAATAAACCTTAAGATAGCTACAATATAACTAATAGTTACATTGTAGCTAGCTTAGGGTTTATATTTAATTTACAGGCAAGTTTGTATTCATTTTAACTAAGTACAATAGTTATTAAATAGTTATTAACTATTAAATAACTACCTAGCTAAAATAAATACAAAAGTACCTGTAAAATAAAACCTAACCTAAGTTACACTAACACCTAACACTACACTATAATTAAATACATTTACTAAAATAAATACAATTACCTAAATTAAATTAAATTAGCTAAAGTACAAAAAAAACAACAACTAAATTACAGAAAATAATAAACAAATTACAAGATATTTAAACTAATTACACCTAATCTAATAGCCCTATCAAAATAAAAAAGCCCCCCCAAAATAAAAAAAACCCTAGCCTAAACTAAGCTAACAATAGCCCTTAAAAGGGCCTTTTGCAGGGCATTGCCCCAAAGTAATCAGCTCTTTTACATGAAAAAAAATACAAACAACCCCCCAACAGTAAAACCCACCACCCACACAACCAACCCCCAAATAAAATACTAACTAAAAAAACCTAAGCTCCCCATTGCCCTGAAAAGGGCATTGCCCTTAAAAGGGCAGTTAGCTCTTTTGCAAGCCCAAAGTCCCTAACCTAAAAATAAAACCCATACAATACACCCTTAAAAAACCTAACACTAACCCCCTGAAGATCGACTTACCGGGAGAAGTCTTCATCCAAGCCGGGCCGAAGTCCTCTACGAAGCCGGGAGAAGTCTTCATCCAAGCTGGGCGAAGTGATCCTCAAGACGGGCAGAAGTCTTCATCCAGATGGCATCTTCTATCTTCATCCATTCGGCGCAGAGCGGGTCCATCTTCAAGACACCTGGCATGGAGCATCTTGTTCCAATGAAGTCTTCTTACTAAATGATGGTTCCTTTAAGTGACGTCATCCAAGATGGCATCCCTTAGATTCCGATTGGCTGATAGAATTCTATCAGCCAATTGGAATTAAGGTTGAAAAAATCCTATTGGCTGATCCAATCAGCCAATAGGATTGAGCTCAATCCTATTGGCCTATGCAATCAGCCAATATTATTTTTTCAACCTTAATTCCGATTGGCTGATAGAATTCTATCAATCAATCAAAATCTAAGGGACGCCATCTTGGATGACGTCACTTAAAGGAACCGTCATTTAGTAAGAAGACTTCGTTGGAAGAGGATGCTCCGTGCCGGATGTCTTGAAGATGGACCCGCTCCGCGCCGGATGGATGAAGATAGAAGATGCCGTCTGGATGAAGACTTCTGCCCGTCTGAAGGACCACTTCGCCCGGCTTGGATGAAGACTTCTCCCGGCTTCGTTGAGGACTTCGGCCCAGCTTGGATGAAGACTTCTCCCGGTAAGTCGATCTTCAGGGGGTTAGTGTTTTTTTAAGGTTGTATTGGGTGGGTTTTATTTTTAGGTTAGGGACTTTGGGCTTGCAAAAGAGCTAACTGCCCTTTAAAGGGAAATGCCCATCCAAATGCCCTTTTCAGGGCAATGGGGAGCTTAGGTTTTTTTAGTTAGGGTTTTATTTGGGGGGTTGGTTGTGTGGGTGGTGGGTTTTACTGTTGGGGGGGTGTTTGTATTTTTTTTTACAGGTAAAAGAGCTGATTACTTTGGGGTAATGCCCCGCAAAAGACCCTTTTAAGGGCTATTGGTAGTTTAGTTTAGGCTAGAATTTTTTCTATTTTTAGGGGGGGGCTTTTTTATTTTGATAGGGCTATTAGATTAGGTGTAATTAGTTTAAATATCTTGTAATTTGTTTATTATTTTCTGTAATTTAGTGGGAGGTTTTTGTACTTAAGCTAATTTATTTTAATTGATTTAATTGTTGTTAATTTAGTTAATTTATTTAATTATAGTGTAGTGTTAGGTGTTAGTGTAACTTAGGTTAGGTTTTATTTTACAGGTACTTTTGTTTTTATTTTAGCTAGGTAGTTATTAAATAGTACTAATACTATTTAATAACTATTGTACTTGGTTAAAATAAATACAAACTTGCCTGTAAAATAAAAATAAACCCTAAGTTAGCTACAATGTAACTATTAGTTATATTGTAGCTATCTTATGGTTTATTTTATAGGTAAGTATTTAGTTTTAAATAGGAATAATTTAGTTAATGATAGGAATTTTATTTAGATTTATTTAAATTATATTTAAGTTATGGGGGGTTAGGGTTAGACTTAGGTTTAGGGGTTAATAACTTTAATATAGTGGCGTCGTTGTTGGGGGCGGCAGATTAGGGGTTAATAAATGTAGGTAGGTGGCGTCGATGTTAGGGACGGCAGATTAGGGGTTAATAATATTTAACTAATGTTTGCGAGGCGGGAGTGTGACGGTTTAGGGGTTAATATGTTTATTATAGTGGCGGCGACGTTGGGGGCGGCAGATTAGGGGTTAATAAGTGTAGGTAGATGGTGGCGACATTGGGGGCGGCAGATTAGGGGTTAATAAATATAATGTAGGTGTCGGCGATGTTGGGGGCAGCAGATTAGGGCTTCATAAATATAATGTAGGTGGTGGCGGTGTCTGGAGCAGCATATTAGGGGTTAAAAATTTTATTATAGTGTTTGCGATACGGGAGGGCCTCGGTTTAGGGGTTAATATGTAGTTTATGGGTGTTAGTTTACTTTTTAGCACTTTAGTTATGAGTTTTATGCTATGGCGTTGTACCATAAAACTCTTAACTACTAACTTTTAAATGCGTTAGGACTCTTGACAGGGTAGGTTGTACTGCTCACTTTTTGGCCTCCCAGGACAGACTCGTAATAACGGCGCTATGGAAGTCCCATAGAAAAAAGACTTTACAAAGTTTACGTAAGTCGTTTTGCGGTAAGGCCAAAAAAGTGTGCAGTGACCCTAAACGCACAACTCGGAATCTAGCCGTATGTTTTTTTGTTTTTCTTTAATTTTCAAACAAGCTTTATTGGTAATAGCAGATGCAGACATTACATGTATATCAGAATATTTGCAGTAAAATTAAATCTTACAATTATACATGTCATCACAGACGTCAGATTATTTATGGTTTGAATTCTTAGGAAACAATATGAGAAGTCCGTTAAAAACAGAGAGTGATCATCCATCTGGTGACCTTTGAGAAAGATCTAGTTGCATTCATTACCAATTATATTAACGTTATTATCTTATTAATGAAGTGAGAAACTTTGAGAGAAAGCATCAGAATATAATTTCTTGTGAAACCAAAATTTCAATTATACCGACCTCTCATGGGCCTATGAACAAGTTAACATATAAATGGTTTTGGGCGCGCATATGTGAAAAGCTTAATTCAATAGGGGGAATCAGAGGGAGAGAAAAACAAGGGGTCTTACATGGTTAAGGCGGTTCACTCCCAACTTCAGCTAATACTGATCTTGCATAATCTATATTTGACTGTGAAACTCGGCAACTAATAGGTAGCATTAAGTACTTAATATAAACTGGCTTTAGGGTATATACAGGGGGCACAACTCTCAATACCGGATATGCTTGAGGGTATATTGTTCCGTATAGGATAATTAGACTAGGGCTACGTTAAGTGTCTACAGAGTGTTACGCTGACCAGTCTTCTTCGCCATTCATCTAATTATGTGTTAATTACACTGTCCCGCTGTTAGGGAAGTGTATATATATAGAAATAATATTGAGGGGCTTTATTTCTCTCTATCTAGTAGTGGAAGGGCAGTCACATATATTTTATTACTGTTAATGCCCTTGTACTCTCTGACTTCTATTAGATGGTTTTCCCATATTAGGTGAGGAGCTCTACTCTCTAAAGTAGGACACTTTATGGTTTTGGGGAGATAAATCCAGTGCTTAGTTTGTTCCGCTTGCCATGGGCCTCGGCAGCAGGCCACATGGAGGGAGAGTGTACATAATAACTGCCCCTCTAGCTCATTAGTTGCAGCACAAAATTAATAACATTTCAGGACTCTGATTAAGCAGCTAGATTTGAGTTTGTGAGGCCCCTATCTACCCCAGTCCTATTCATATTAAAGCAAATTCGTGTACCAAGCTGATCAAGCTCTCAAACTGATATTGCCGTGCATCATATAAAGCTTACAAACTCGGTGTTCATAACAAAACAGATAAACAAACCAGGTTAAACTAGGAACAGCATATAACTACTAAAACATCACATAATGTAACATACACATCCCAAACCCAACTACTTATTTTGAACACTTTGCCACAAAATTATTCTGACCGATAATTGCCTTAAGTAGCAACTGCATTGGATGGTAGGAGCACTTTTATCTCCAATTAACCCCCTGTGTCCAGCTGGCCATAGTAGGCGATAGTGGTGTGAGTTTTTGTGCGGTGACTACCAAGCCAGTTCATGTTTCGCGTGGCTATTAGATCTAAAGGTCCCATTAAACTGGGTAATGTCTTTAAGCATGTTACCGCATATCTCAAAGAAATGAGCCGGCCTGTAGCTGCGATCTGTTAGGGTTGTTGGTGTACCTCTGACTTTGTGATGGGTTCCATATAATAGACCAGTCTTGGATGCTATCTTTGCTTTATGCTGAGACCTCATCGCTGTGCCCTTCTCTGCTGCTATCTGTGCTGCGGCACTAGTGATCTGGCTTTGAGGTTCCTGGGGATCCGATATCATCGGGGGTAAATCCACTTGACAAAGCTCCTCTTCGTGTTGCTCTTTATAGTTCTTGCTTGGAGTGTAGGTCTGCCGGTGTATGAGCTGTGTTGAACTCCTGTGTGCTCCAAGAAATGAGTCTGCCTTCTGTGCATGCACCGCTCCGTATAGCTCCTGTGTAGCAGGGGAAGGATCACTTACAACTGAGCCCGTCCGGGTCTGTCCCGGTATGGGATCATTAGTGGGTATCTTACTCTCCTGTTTTACCTCCAAGCGCTGCATTAGATATGCAAATGGAGCTCTATCTATCTATCAGTTTTAGCATGCATGCAGTGAATCTTGCCATGAGTTCCTCGTGGTGTAGCTGGCTATGTTCCTCCGCCATGTTGGACATCCTCTGCGTGTTGCAAATATTTTATAAACAAATTTTAACTTTTTCCCCCGCTGTCAATGGTATGCAGGTTCAGCCCTCTGATCCGTTAGAGCTGTGTGGTGGTGAAGAATTGGTAAGTCGGAATTAACCGACAGCACCAATAACCCGTTTCTTCCCGGGGGGGGGGGGGGGGGGGGATACCTAACAATGGGCCACCGCCCTAGGCCATAAAGTTCTGAGCTGAGTCCCCAGAGTCATGAAAACATCAAGAGGGGTAATTATGAGACCACAACTACTAGAATCGTGGTATCTTTATGAAATTTAGTTGTATTCTTGCTGTTTGGACACAATAATCAGCGGATTAGTGTCGATTCTGCTGGAGCCTTCAGAAGTTGCGTCCTTTCCAGGACACTGCACGGACACGCCCCTAGCAGTATGTTTTTATTGTTGTTACACCTTAACCTCAAGCCTCTACATCTATAACTGAATTTACAAACACTAATAATAATATCAATATAATACAAAATAATGTATACACTGGTAAATAGATAATAAAACCCAGAATCTAGCTATAAAGATTAGGGGGCATATTAATTAATGTGCGAGCAGACATGATACAATGTAGTGTATCATGTCCGCCGCACATCGATAAATGCCGACAGCATATGCTGTCAGCATTTATCATTGCACCAGCAATCTTTAGACCGCTGCTTCATAACAATATTTAGACCACTGGGGCATCAAGCGCCATAAGTAGCTTGATAAATCGGCCCCTAGGTCTGGTATGAATTTTACATGTCTTTTAAAGAGACAGTTTAGTCAAAATTAAACTTTAATGATTCACATAGAGGCCTCTATTTAACATGGGGCAGACACAGGTGCGAACATCACTGCCCTGTCCTCCCAGTCAATAGAATGCGAGCAGGGGCTGTCAATCACCCCAGTCGGTAAAGTCTGGCGGATTGAAGAACCTTACTTTACAGTTGGTGTATAGGGTAAAGAAGCAGCGATTTGACCATCGCGGCTTCTTAACTCTTGGCTCCAGGCTCACTCATGCAAACCTACAGGCACTCCGAAGCTGCTCTTGAAGCTTCTTAAATGGAGCTCAAAGCAAGCAATTTGAAATAGCTTTACAATTTACTTCTATTATAAAATTTGCTTTATCCTTTTGTATCCTTTGTTGAAGAGTAAACTTAGGTAGGCTGAGAAGAGCTTAGGAGAGTGCATGTGTCTTTAGCATTCTATGGCAGCTATGTTTGCAGCTATGTATAACATAGTTTTAACAATTGTTGCAAACACTACTACCAGATGGCTTAAGACGTGCACACTCATGATCTTACCTAAAATTACTCTTTATCAAAGGATGCAAAGTGATCTAAGCAAAATTGATAATAGAAGTAAATTAGAAAGTTGTTTGAAAGGCCATGCTCTGTTCAATCCATTTAAAGGGACAGTAAAGTCATAATTAGACATTCACGTTTTAGACAGCGCATACCATTTTTAAACAACTTTCCAATTTACTTCTATTATTTAATTTGCTTGTCTTTTTATCCTTTGCTGAAAGGTTTATCTAGGTAAGCTCAGGAGCAGCAAAGAACCTAGGTTCTAACTGCTGATTGGCTGCATATATATATATATACTGATTGTTATTGGCTCACCCATGTGTTTCGTTAGAAACCAGTAGTGCATTGATGCTCTTTCAAAAAATGATACCAAGAGAATGAAAGAAATTTGATAATAGAAGTAAACTGGAAAGTTGTTTAAAATTGTATGTTTTACCAAAATAATGAAAGAAACATTTTGGGTTTCATGTCCTTTTAAAGGGACATTATACACTAGATTTTTCTTTGCATAAATGTTTTGTAGATGATCCATTTATACAGCCCATAACAGTTTTTTGTTTTTAAAAAAGTATAGTTTTGCGTATTTTTAAATAACATTGCTCTGATTTTCAGACTCCTAACCAAGCCCCAAAGTTTTAGGAGAATACTGACGTATACCTACTCCCGCTTGCTTCTGTTTGTGTAAAGGGTCTTTTCATATGCAGTGGGTGTTCCAGTAACCTTTTAAACAGAGCTAAACTGGAAGCTTCTAAGTAAGTTTTTTAACAGTTTTATACTGGATTTTTATATCAGTATCTGTGCATATTATTCTTTATAGTAGTGTCTATTACATGCAGTTTTATGAATATTGGTGTATACCGTCCCTTTAAAAAGGCCGGAATTGGCCTACCAGGATAACAGGAGATTTCACAATGGGGTACAGCTGGGGCTGGAAAGCTACAATTTAAAGGGGTAATTAATGGATGCAATTGGGTTATAGGGTGCCTATATAACAACAATCTGGCACGTTTATTTAATACAAACTGATATAATATAATTCTGAAAAAAAATATTTGGGAAGGAGTGTCCCAGTAAACCCCTTTGACAAAAATAAGGTGAGCGCATTTTACTGACTCAACGAAAAATAGGGCAGGTCTCCACAGTTTCCAGGGCTGCTTTTTATTTCCAGTCCGGCACTGCCCTTTAAGTTTAATTTTGAATTTACTGTTGATTTAAACCTCAATAATTTTGCTGGTAGTCATTAGTTTTGGAGAACTTATTTACAGATGAATAACACACACATACACATAGAACTTTATTCTTAATAAAATACAAAGAACAACTTTGGAACCATAATATATAAAGCTTTGGAGGTTTCATATACAACTTCACATTTATTATGTGACTTAATTAGTTCAACAGGGAATCCATTTTCAAGAAAAAAGGAATAATTAAATAAGAGGTCATAGCAGGAACTGAAGCACTGAAGATTTGGAAATTATTTGCAAAAACAGAACTTAACAACCAGTAAAGTAGTTAAAGGGCCACTGTAAGTAAATATTTTCTATGCCTATTACTAACTAACTACCCCAAATACGCTTTTTATCAATAGCATTTCATTAACATATCTCTACCGTATATCAGAAATCTTGTCTGCAAATGTAATTGTTTTCCAAACCTACTCCGTGGGTATCCTTTGCTCTGTACCAATCCGTTTACAGTACCTAGGTTTCAAAATGGCGCTTTAAACACAAAGTTATTAGTTTAAGTATTTTGAACATGCAGTGCTGAAAATAGTGGGCAGGATAACGTGACATCATCGGCGAATAAAAGATATAACTTTTAGAATGTTATGAAACTTTGTTTTGGAGAAAATATAGGTCAGTAGGTTTTAATTAATGTTTATTAACGTTAATATGTTAGTTGTTTAGCTTAAAAATTATAACAGAAAGTAATCCTTTAAGTAGAAGTAAATAATTCACACCCTTAAGACATGCATAAGGCAAGGGGAGGATTAAAGGGACATTGCCTACATATGAGTGTGTCTGCAATAAGCAAATAATCCCTTTATTACAGAAGATCTTCATACAAAACAAGTACTTTTGTTAGTCCAGTGATACACCTACTGGTAACTCTCCAGTGTATGCTTAGTTTGGCCACTTTTCCATGGCCAGTGAATGGGCAGATGTAAATGATACATAACCTTGTAGCATGTAGTTGGGTCAGGTACATTGCAACAAACTTAAAGGGACAGCAAACACTTTATAATCACAAACCATTTCTGTTGTCTTGCTATAGAACAACATATTAGCCAAATCTAAACATATTCAAAACAAATTCATATTTTTTTTTTGCTGCAATTGTTTTTCAGTAGCCAAACTCCCCCATCACTTGATCTGTTTTTGAGTCTGCAGCTAACAAACAGCAAAATTACAAGTGGTGCAGTACGGCTATACTGGTAAAAACTGGCCATTACGCGCAGAATATGCAGGTCTCCCGTATTACAAGTCTATACTACGTCTATACCACTAGCATTTTAGCCTTTATGCAACTCCCCATTCTGCACTCAAAAAATTACTTTTGAGAGTGGGATTTTCATTGCGCCTCTATTACAGGTTGTGCGGTACGGCTATAACGCTAGCGTTATGGTCTATACCACCACAATCCATTCTGTTATCGGAGACCAGTAGTTATGGATTTTGTGAAACAAAAATGTTTCATAAAACTCATTACTAAAATGTTACAAAGCACACTTACACCTATAAACTACATATTAACCCCTAAACCGCCAACCCACATTGCAAATACTATATTAAATCTGCCGACCCCCCACAGAGCCAACACTAAACAAACGTATTAACCCCTAAACCGCCGCCCCCACACCACTAACACCTAAATAAAGTTATTAACCCCTAAACCTCTGGCCCCCATATTGTTACTACTATAATAAACCTATTAACTCCTAAACCGCCTGCCCCCCACATCACTACTAATAAAATAAACCTATTAACCCCTAAACCGCCATCCCCCACAACGCAATAAACCTAATTGAACTATTAACCCGTAAACCACCATCCCCCCACAACGCAAATAACTAATTTATTCACAAAGCCCCCTAACATAACACCCACTAAATTAACCCCAATTACATAAAATAAAAAAATACTAAGTTAAAATCAAAATAAAAAATTCTAACGTTACTTAAAAAACCAAAACCTAATATTAAATTAAAATTAAAATAAATAAATCTAAAATTACAAAAAAATAAAAAAATTACAGAAAAAAATAAACCAAATTTAAAAAATAAAAAAGTAAACCTAATCTAATACCCCTATAAAAATAAAAAGACCCCCAACGTAAAAACACCCCCTAATGTAATACTAAGCTACCAATAGCCCTTAACATGACCTTTTGTAGGGCATTGCCCTAAGTTAACAGTTCTTTTACCTCATAAATACAAATTAACACCTAACAGTAAACCCCCAACCCACCAAACCCCCCAAAATAAAAATAAAAACTAACACTAAAAAAACCTAAGCTACCAATTGCCCCTAAAGGGGCATTTGTATAGGCATTGCCCTTAAAAGGGCAATTTGCTCTTTTGCCGTCAATTAAAATAAAAAAATCCCTAATCTAAAAAAACCCCAAAACAATCTAAACAAAAAATCCCTAAATCTAACTCCGAAATAGGTACTCACCATTCCTGAAGTCCGGCGGTGAAGGTATTCTTCCAGGTGGCGACATCTTCATCCAGCACGGGGACCTCTTCTATCTTCATCTAGGGCAAAGACGTGGTCGTGGAACAGGACCAGCGGCCGCGGAGCCATCCAGCGTGAAGGATCCTCTTCATGCGGTCGCTGCCGCACAATGAAACTTGAATCCAAGGTACCCTTTTTATATTTGGGGTACCTTGCATTCAGCCAATAGGATTTCAGTAGCTCTCATCCTATTGGCTGATTTGAATTTTTCAGCTAATAGGAATGCAAGGTACCCCAAATATAAAACAGGCACCTTGCTTTGTGGGGGGATGGTGGTTTAGGGGTTTAAAGTTTAATTAGGTTTTTTGCGTGGTGGGGGATGGCGGTTTAGGGGTTAATAGGTTTATTTTATTAGTAGTGATGTGGGGGCCGGCGTTTTAGGGCTTATTATGTTTATTTTATTACTAGAGATGTGGGGGGACAGCGGTTAAGGTGTTAACAACTTTATTTAGGTGTTAGCGATGCGGGTGGCGGTGGTTTAGGGATTAATAGTTTTATTATAGTAGTAGCGATGTGGCGGGCTGGCGGTTTAGGGGTTAATAGTTTTTTTAGATGTTAGCAATGTGGGGGGGCGTCGGTTTAGGGGTTTATAGTTTTATTTAGTGTTGGCGATGACGGAGGGCCGCGGTTTAGTTGTTAACTTTATTTAGGTGTTATCGATGTGGGGGGTGGGGGTTTAGAGGTTAATCACTTTATTTAGTGTTACCGATGTCAGGGGTGGTGGAATAGGGGTATTTAGACTAGGGGTTTATGTTAGGGTATTAGATTTTTACATAACTTTCTTTTCCCCATAGACATCAATGGGGATTGTGTTTTTTTTTTAACCCTTTCTCTACATTGATGTCTATGGGGGAAAACGTGCACAAGCACGTTAAGTCAGGCCTTGAGTTTTGAGCGGTATGGAGATTATCACACCATACCGCACAACAAAAGAAGGTTTTTCAGTAACTTGTAATGGCAGCGCTATGGAGAGTGCGATACCACTCATTTTTTTGCGTTATTTACACTCCCGGTTTAGCGCACAACTTGTAATTTTGACAAAAGTTAGTCCCACTCATAATGATAGCATAAAGTGTATTGTTTTGCTGTTCCTATCTTAAGAAGTATATAATGTGCTTTTCCCCCTGAGATAAATTACGTGAAGGGGGGGGGGGAATAATGAAAGTATATTGCAAAATTGGTTTACTATACATAACTATACCTTACTGTCCTTTAAAGTAAGCACATTTAGATACATGTAGATATAAACTACAGAAAAGGTAAGCAAAATATATAATTCATTAAAGTGCATTAATACTTCACTTACTTTCCAATTAAGTGCCAGATTACAAGTGGAGCTGTATTTAACTCTCCCATTCAAACGCTAACTCCGCTTTAGTAAGCTTTTTGCGTGCACACAAAAATACGAAATAAGGATATTGCACGCACGTTAACGGATTCCCCCAAAGAAGTCAATGAAGCAAAAAACGTGGAGAAAACCTAACACCCTACTCACGTGCAAACCCTATCACATGTTCTCAAGTGCGCTAACCCGACGTGAAAATATTAATATTTCCTATTCCAATGTTCTTCACATAGAAGAATATGTTCTATTCATTCATAAATACATATTTCTACATATATCTGAAGGTATTTTCTTACAATATATATATCTATCTATATATATATATATACATATATATATATATATACACACACACGATTATATATAGGTATAGATATATACAGATATATAGGAATATCTATTTATAAATACATAGAACATATTCTGCTATGTGAAATGTTTACAGTAGATACACTTTATTAAAATTTAACATTACATAAATATGCTTTTACATATGTGTATATATGTCTGTAAATACATTTATAAACAAATAAATACATATGTACACAAACACACATACAGTATATATATATATATATATATATATATATATATATATATATATACACATATATACATCTTTAACACTTGAGACCTAGGGGTGCGGACATGATCTGATATAGCGTATCATGTCCGCTGCACATCCATAAATGCTGACAGCATACGCTATCGGCATTTATCATTACACCAGCAGTGTAATCATAAATGTGTCAACCCAATCGGCAACCTAATATCTTTGAGCACATAACTTTATTGTGCATTTTTTTATTAAATAATTTTTATTAGATTATGTTATTATGTGCACATTTTTGTTTTGCAAAACAGTTAACCAGAGCTCTAAGGACGCGTAATCCCGATGAGCATTAACTTAAATTGTGTTCAAGCAATCACGTTTTCTTTTACCATGTAATACAAACGCTACACATGAAGCATGCAAATAGATGCAACAAAACGCTTTTCACTTGTGGTTATCTGTTAGCGCGCCACTTGAAATCTGGCCCTTAATATTCCTTTAATCAATCCTGAAATCTTCTTGGTTGTAAGTAGAATTAACAGATTAGATTTTTTAAATTGTATGTTTCTTGAAAACTTCACAAACTGAATAATAACTTAAAAGCCAGTGGAAAACAAGTTATATCACTATTTATATATGTTTTTCATAAAGTTTGCTCAAACTCAAGCCCATTAAAATATAGTATTTTATAAATACCAAAATTTGATACAGTATTTTAGAGACCAAGCGATAGCCATTTATGGTCATTAAAACTTTACAATACAATAATAAATCATAATTTAGATATTAGTAAGGCTAAAATGTGGATTTTTGTAATTGTAATGGACAAATAAATACCAGATGGAACCATTAATAACGATTTGGGAGTTTTATCTACGACAAAACCAAGCAGTAGCAAAAACAAATATACAAACGTGAATCCACACATGCATGTTGTTAGCATTCTGAAGTGTGTTATTCATCTACTGCCAATTAGTTCATAAATAACTTAATTAGCAGGGAATTTTAGATAAATGGGATTAGCATCAAGGACATCTAAGCCTATGTACACAAAGAAAGAGATGCTACAGACCTGTAGCACTTCTATAAGTACCTCCTGACATTTGTAATCATGCACAAATGCTACATTTACATAGCTCTCAATAATTAGGTATGTTCACTTTTTTTCAGACAAATTGACATCTGCAGTCAAAATAATAATAAAAAAATGTTTGATGACTTACAAACTGCAACTTTTTGTTTGATGCAAGTATCTGATATTGTTTATAATAAAAAAGCCTCAAAAGAAGGCAGCAACCAATTGGAAAACAAGGTGTTCATGACCTCAGGACAAAAATAATTAATCAGATAATTCGTTAATGATCTCAAGCCAAAAAGACTTTCAGATGAACAGAAGTAGGCACCAGCATTTCTGCCAGTTGTTCTGCATTGTAACCACATTCCTGAGATTTCAGCACCAAGGCCAGCAGCCTACTAAGTTTACAATTCTCTTACTGCTGACAGTAACTGAGTGTTCTATTGCTGCTTATCAAATTGTTTAGGGAAGGCTATTGATAGAACAGTTTTGCTTTTACGAGCTACCTGAAAAATCAAACTGTATAAATTCTACTGTTGTGTTAAGTATTTTAACTCTTTTTTCTTACTTTGGCTGAGACTCATACTGATGTTAAGATGTTTTCATTGGAATAAATGTATGACCTTCTTACTTGGCCTGACCTTGAAGTATGTCATATGACCACCTACCAGATATGTTGAGTGACAGGCTGAAAATGAACAAAGAGAGGTGCCCACACTGAACAACAAAGCTGATACAATCTTATCAAAGGCCGTGAGCTGGCTATCAGCTGGGGGCATAGCAAATAATAGAAATTCTGTCTCAAATGAGCCACACTGCCAGTCGAATAAGCAAGGCTTTTTGTTCAGAATGACACTTTGCAATCGCTGTGCTCTAACAGGTGATTTTCTTTGTCGCTCCATGTGACCCATGTAATTTGGTGCCTTTAACGTACAAGCATTGGCCCTTCCTTCACTGTCATGTGCTAAAGTCCAGAAAAGGGCTACCTTCTTGTGCTTATGACAGGTATGGATATAATGGTAACATCATAGCGACAATCAGCAATATCCTTGAAGAACATGCTGTCACATAACAGTATAGAATATTGCAGACTTTCATAAGCAGATCACTTTTTACCACTGAATTATTTTGGTTTGCTATTTGTGTTTGTAGAATTTACTCTGAATTGTAGTATGGCATATATTGATGCTTTATTAGTAACACTGAACATCCTTCCATGATAATGAGTATCATTATGACAATACTAGTCTTTTGAGTATTAATTTCTTGTACTTAGAAATTCTAAGTTAAAAATTAACTTAAAAATGTAGTTTGAACACTAGATTCGAATTATTATCCACAAGTGTGAAGACACATTAGTGGATCGCATGTCAGGGGAAGTCAGGTGAAATGTAGCAGTTTTTTAATTTTGCTTTCTGATCTTAAATAATTATTATGAGCCTAAAACAGGCATAAATGCACAAGATAATCCTATAATAATTATAACAGGCATAAATTTAATAAAGTTTGTTTAAAGGGACAGTCTACTCCAGTTTTTTTATTGTTTAAAAAGATAGATAATCCCTTTATTACCCATTCACCAGTTTAACATAACCAACACAGTTATATTAATATATTTTTACCTCTGTGATTACCTTGTATCCAAGTCTCTGCAGACTGCCCTCTTTTTTCAGTTCTTTTGAGAGACTCGAATTTTAGCCAATCAGTGTCCTCTCATAAGTAAGCACAATCTTATCTATATGGCAGACATGAACTAACACCCTCTAGCTGTGAAAAATGTCAAATGCATTCAAATAAAGGCCAGCATTCAAGGTCTTAGAAATTAGCATATGAGCCTACCTAGGTTTAGCTTTCAACTAAGAACAACAAGAGAACAAAGCAAATTTGATGATAAAAGTTAATTGGAAAGTTGTTTAAAATGACATGCCCTATTTGAATTATGACTAGATTGTCCCTTTAAGATGAGCACTAACAATATGTGCACTGTGAATCATAGTTTGTAACTTGATACAATAAGATTTTTTTTCTGCAACATAAATAGATATGTTGCCATATTTATATTTATTGTGGAATTAATAGTAACCCTTGCTCTATTAAATAGAAAGTGAAGGTTAACACCTAGATTATGAGTTCTGTGTTAGCCTTAAAAAGCAGCGTTAAGGGGTCCTAACGCTGCTTTTTAATGCTCGCTGGTATTACGAGTATGGCAGGTACAGGTGTACCGCTCACTTTTCTTCTGCAACTTTTGGCTACCGCAAATCCCCTTAAGTCAATTGCATATTCTATCTTTTTAATAGGATTTGGCTAATGCTGGTATTACAAGTCTTGGAGAAAGTGAGCGGTACAGCCTCTACCTCCAAGACTCCTACCGCATAAAAAAGTCAGTAGTTAAGAGTTTTATGGGCTAACGCCGGAACATAAAGCTCTTTACTACAGTGCTAAAAAGTGCACTAACACCCATAAACTACCTATGAACCCCTAAACCGAGCCCCCTCCCCCACATCGCAAACACTATAATAAAATTATTTAACCCCTAATCTGCCCCCCCCCACGTCGCCGCCACCAACCTACACTTATTAACCCTAATCTGCCGACCGGACATCACCGCCACTATAATAAATGTATTAACCCCTAAACCGCCGGAATCCCGCCTCGCAAACACTAATAATTTTATTAACCCCTAATCTGCCCCCCAACGTCGCCGCCACCTACCTACAATTATTAACCCCTAATCTGCCGACCGGACATTACCGCCATTATAATAAATGTATTAACCCCTAAACCGCCGCAATCCCGCCTCGCAAACACTATAATAAATTTTATTAACCCCTAATCTGCCCCCCAACATCGCCGCCACCTACCTACAATTATTAACCCCTAATCTCCCACCCCCAATGTCGCTGCTACTATAATAAAGTTATTAACCCCTAAACCTAAGTCTAACCCTAAAACCCCCTAAATTAAATATAATTTAAATAAAACGAAATAAAATTACTATAATTAAATAAATTAATCCTATTTAAAACTAAATACTTACCTATAAAATAAACCCTAATATAGCTACAATATAACTAATAGTTACATTGTAGCTATTTTAGGATTTATATTTATTTTACAGGCAACTTTGTATTTATATTAACTAGGTAGAATAGCTATTAAATAGTTAATAACTATTGAATAGCTACCTAGTTAAAATAATTACAAAATTACCTGTAAAATAAATCCTAACCTAATTAAATAAATTACCTACAATTATCTAAACTAAAATACAATTAAATAAACTAAACTATAGTACAAAAACATACAAACACTAAATTACAAAAAATAAAAAAATATTACAAGAATTTTAATCTAATTACACCTAATCTAAGCCCCCTTATAAAATAAAAAAGCCCCCCAAAATAATAAAATTCCCTACCCTATACTAAATTACAAAAGTAATCAGCTCTTTTACCAGCCCTTAAAAGGGCTTTTTTCGGGGCATTGCCCCAAAGTAATCAGCTCTTTTACCTGTAAAAAAAAATACAAGACCCCCCAACATTAAAACTCACCACCCACACACCCCTACTCTAAAACCCACCCGATCCCCCCTTAAAAAACCTAACACTAACCCCCTGAAGATCACCCTACCTTGAGCCGTGTTCACCCAGCCGGGCTGAATTCTTCATCCAATCCGGGTGATGTGGTCCTCCATCCGGCAGAAGTCTTCATCCAAGCGGGGCAGAAGAGGTCCTCCATCCGGCAGAAGTCTTCATCCATCCGCGGCTCCATCTTCAAGACCTCCGACGCGGAACATCCTCCTCGGCCGACTGACTAACGTCGAATGAAGGTTCCTTTAAATGACGTCATCCAAGATGGCGTCCCTCGAATTCCGATTGGCTGATAGGATTCTATCACCCAATCGGAATTAAGGTAGGAAAAATCTGATTGGCTGATTGGATCAGCCTATAGAATGCGAGGTCAATGTGAGGGGTGTGTGGGTGGTTGGTTTTAATGTTGGGGGTCTTGTATTTTTTTTACAGGTAAAAAGAGCTGATTACTTTGGAGCAATGCCCCGCAAAAAGCCCTTTTAAAGGCAGGTAAAAGAGCTGATTACTTTTGTAATTTAGTATAGGGTAGGGAATTTTATTATTTTGGGGAGCTTTTTTATTTTATTTGGGGGCTTATATTAGGTGTAATTATTATTTTTTGTAATTTAGTGTTTGTTTTTTTTGTACTATAGTTTAGTTTATTTAATTGTAATTTAGTTTAGATAATTGTAGGTAATTTATTTAATTAATTTATTGATAATGTAGTGTTAGGTGTAATTGTAACTTAGGTTAGGATTTATTTTACAGGTAATTTTGTAATTATTTTAACTAGGTAGCTATTCAATAGTTATTAACTATTTAATAGCTATTCTACGTAGTTAAATTAAATACAAAGTTGCCTGTAAAATAAATATAAATCCTAAAATAGCTACAATGTAACTATTAGTTACATTGTAGCTATCTTTTGGTTTATTGTATAGGTAAGTATTTAGTTTTAAATAGGAATAATTTTTTTAATTATAGTAATTTTATTTCGATTTCTTTAAATTATATTTAATTTAGGGGGGTGTTAGGGTTAGACTTAGGTTTAGGGGTTAATAAATTTATTATAGTAGCGGCGACATTAGGGGCGGCAGATTAGGGGTTAATAATTGTAGGTAGGTGGCGGCGATGTTAGGGAGGAAAGATTAGGGGTTAATGAAATTTATTATAGTGTTTGCGAGGCGGGATTGTGGCGGTTTAGGGGTTAATACATTTATTATAATGGTGGTGATGTCCGGTCGGCAGATTAGGGGTTAATTATTGTAGGTAGGTGGCGGCGACGTTGGGGCGGAAGATTAGGGGTTAATAAATATAATGTAGGTGTCTGCAATGTTGGGGGCAGCAGATTAGGGGTTAGCTCCGCAAGTTTTTACTGACAAAACTTGTAATCTAGCCGTAACAGTTTATGGGGTAAATAGGACTACCACATCTGAGTTTATTTAATAATATCTTGCAATTCAATAAATGTTAAGTTTTAATTTTCTAATGTATTAGTCTAATATGTATGCTTCACACTTTGTGGATAATAAATTGAATTTAGTTGTCAAACTAACTTTTTATGTTAATCTTTAATGTAGAATTTCCAACTACTTTTTGAGTTATGTACATACCACTGTTCCATATTTTTAGGAACACAGGAAATAATAAAAAATTGTAGCATTTTTGTTTCCTCCTATTACAATAAATTCATTATTAATTTATTGTATCTACTTATAATCATTTCAGCTTTAAAGGGACCTGTTACCTATATGCTAAATCATTTGATAGTGATGCAGCATATCTGTAAAAAGCTGACTAGAAAATTACACAAGCATTTTTATGAAAAACATAAAGATATCTTGCCTCCATATTTCCTCAGCTCACAAGTGTGAGCTGTTACCCCTTAACTGCCATTTCATTTCTATCTGCATGGTGGGAAAAAACAACAAAAGCCAAACAGCATCATCAGTGCTGAGTTACCACTTTGCTTTACTCTAATCTCATGGGATTTCATAATAAACTGAAGAGGGAAATAAAGGGACTATGCCTGCATATACCTGATGCATGCTTCCTTGTAAGTTCTGGGACTAGAATCCTGATTGGATACTTAGAGTCCCTTTATAATAGGATGCGGCCATTGGGAAAGTTTTAAAGTAAAATATCTTTCTTTTTTACATAGAGGGGTTCATGTGACATTTTTCAGTCAACTTTTTACATATATTCGGAATCACTTTTAACTAACATCCATTAAATGCAATTTCATATATCTGCCATATATTTTCTCACTAGAAGTAAATAGTAAAATATACTACACAACTAAACCATAAAAGGGGTCTCTAAAATCTTTGCACTGAAAGAAGCTAAAAAAAACATACCTGCTAAAAGCTTTAAATTGTTAATACATATTTATTATCTCTACCACCCTTTGATACACAATATGCAGTAAGAAGGCAAGAGATCACATATGTAAATATATTTAATTGCTGAGCTGCTGTCCTCACCCAAACAATCTACAAAAGACCCTACAATGTGTAAGTATTGCAGCCTCAAGGCTTTCCATTTCTCTGTCATAGTAGATCAAGATAATTAGGAACGCATGAATTGTTTTATTTTAAATGTATGATTTCTTGATGTCTGTTGTGAAGCAGGAATTTCACTTGGCTTGGATTTATCAATCCCAACCCAGTGCACACGCATTCCCTTCAGATTTACCACATTGCTTATGAGCTAATGGGCTTTGCATACATTACACAGGTAATTTGTAAACATTGATTACCTCCAAGCATAATAGCACATCTGTATAGATTTTTGAGAAGATGAATATATAAAAAAAAAAGGAAACAGGAGAATTTTTTTCAACAAAATGGCAGATGTGCAATATACCATAGTTTTAATACATAATTCATAGTATGGATAATATATTTAGCAAATATTGTCAGAAATAATATACTATTTGCACACACATGCACACACATTGAGAATAGTTGTGACATTCTTTGCTTTTTGATAAGGCGACCGACAGAAACACCTTACAATGCCTGTGATGCTACTGATACTTGAACACACTGTTGCTACTCTATAATGATATAGCTACTTAAAGGGATAATAAACTGTAACACAAAATGCTTAAAGGGACACTCAAGTCAAAATTCAGAGAGAGCATGCAAATTTAAACAACTTTCCAATTTACTTCCATTAACAAAATGTGCAGTCTTTTTATATTTAAACTTTTTGAGTCACCTGCTCCTACTATGCATGTGCAATAATTTACAGAGTATATGTATATGCATTTGTGATTGGCTGATGGCTGTCACATGATACAGGGGGAATGGAAATAAACATAAAAAAATGTACTACTAATTTGAAGTTTAGACTAGGGGGCCGAAATATCATTGTGTGGGCGGACATTGATAAATGCCGACAGCATACGCCGTCGGCATTTATAATTGCACAAGCATTTCTCATGAAATGCTTGTGCAATGCCACCCCCTGCAGATTTGCGGCCAATCAGCCGCTAGCAGGGGGTGTCAATCAACCCGATCGTATCCAATCGGGCTGATTGCTGTCCGCCGAATCAGAGGTGGCGGACGAGTTTAGGAGCAGTGGTCTTAAGACAGCTGCATTCGGGGGTTGATAAATCTGCCCCTAAGTGCTATTGCATTGTCTTATTATCATGCATTTATTGATTATGCGACAATACTGTATTTTCCTTTAAATATGTGTTGTAAAAATGAACCCTTTGCAATACATATTCATGATTAATTTTGTTCCATAAGTAAAACTGTTTGTTTTAGCAATTGCACTGAGTTTATATATATATCAGAAGAGCGAGAACAGCACTCCTGAGAAAGAAAAAAAGCTAGAATAACTTCCATGCCTGTTCATTTTTATTGCAACTCAGAGTGAACGTTCTTTTAGCACACTATGCTCCTTAACAGAGAATAAATATCCTGTAGAATATCCGTCTGACCCTGCCCAATGACAGTCCAGCACCGAAATACCAGGCAATTCTTCTCTGAACAAGAAAAACAACAACCCCAGACGATCATTTCGGCCTTGTGTGGGCCTCTTCAATTAGGTGCAGTTGTATCTCTCTAAGGGCATGTGTGCAAGGAGTCCACTTCTGGTTTCCTCATTATTCTTAGGGAGACCCAAGAGTAATTTGCATAAATATTAGAAGAGAGAGAACAGCACCCCTGAGATAGAACAAAAGCTAGAATCACTTCCATGAATGTTCATTTTTATTGAAACTCAGGGTGCACGTTCTTTTAGTACACTATGACCTTTCACAGAGAAAAAATATCCTGTAGCATATCAGTCTGATCCTGCCTAACGACAGTCCAGCACCAAAATACCAGGCAATTCTTCTCTGAACAAGAGAAACCACAACCCTAGACGATCGTTTCGGCCTTCTGTGGGCCTCGTCAGTGAGGTGCAGTTGTATCTCTTTGAGTGTTTCTCATGTTCAGAGAAGAATTGCCTGGTATTTCGGCGCTGGACTGTCATTGGGCAGGATCAGACTGATATGCTACAGGATATTTTTTTCTCTGTGAAGGGGCATAGTGTGCTAAAAGAACGCGCACCCTGAGTTGCAATAGAAATGAACAGGCATGGAAGTTATTCTAGCTTTTGTTCTATCTCAGGAGTGCTGTTCTCTCTCTTCGGATAGATATATATATATATATGTTCCTCAATAATTGTAGCACTCACCGGGTCTTAAATATAAAATCTTTATTTCCTCTGTAACGTTTCGGGGTTGCCCCATCCTCAGACAGCTTAAGGTGTTAAGCTGTCTGAGGACGGGGGCAACCCCCGAAACGTTAAAGAGGAAATAAAGATTTTATATTTAAGACCGAGTGAGTGCTACAATTATTGAGGAACATATTGATTACTTTAGTAGGCACCCTGGGCAATAGAATACTACGGCTGCCTTGTTAGCAGTGCGGAAGTTGGAGTGCTTCATCCCTGCTGAAATTGGATATATATATATATATATATATATATATATACGTATATATATATATATATATATATATATATATATATATATATATATATATATATAAAGTTCCATGATAGAATCTAGGTTTTTCCCTTGTCTATGTCTTCTGCTAAGGATAATGTGGGACAGATATAAAATAGTTAAGAAAAGAGTGTGCAAGCAAGGCTGTGTGGACACTGCATCAAGTAGTTATATTCCACAAAGCCTTGTTTGCACATTTTCCTGTATTGTCTGTTTTATATATGTCCCTAATTGTCCTCAGCAGTAACGATAGATACAGGGTAAACCTAATATGATGGTACTATTCTAAGGCTAAGGTTTGTTTTGGTATATTTGATTTTTATAGGTGGAACTCGATGGACTTTGGTCTTTTTCCAACCTCATCTACTATGTTACTATGTTACATCATTATATCTAACATTTATTTACTGGTTATTATCCCTTTAAGTGAAAATGTTCCCCTTAATACTTTTGTCGTTGGTTGTACTGAGCAGTGTGCAGAACAACAGATATAAGATATAGGGAATGTATATTACAAAGGTATATCACCATGGAAAGGGCCCTTCTATAAAGTATATAGATACGCAGATATGACATGACAAGTAAAGACAACATTTCTCACCTCCCTGTCCAGTCCTGCAGCCACTGTATTAATGGCTCCAGTTTCACTGTGTATCACAAACATGTCTTGAGATGGGCTCTGGGGGCTCTGTGCCACAATCCGATACATAACAATCCCATTAGACGTAGTGATGTCATCTGCATCATGAGCAGTTACCGTCATAACATATGTACCTGAAAAAAAAGACACACTGTCACATTGTGGGGGAAATAGCCTCTTGAACTTCCCATTGCGATTACTTTTCAATATATTTTGTCGTATAAATTACTGAGAAATCATCCAGTCTTCAAGTTCTCTCTCTTATGTCATAAGTTCTTCTCCACATCTGTGGGAGAATCATATCCAATGCTACGCCTACCTTCTTCTCCTCTTTACCATAATTTCCTCCACTACCTCATCCACTATGATCTCTATATCCTCCTCGTTCAACAATTTGTATATTTAGTATTTAGTCACACAACCTAGACTTAAAGCTACTCCACTATATAGTAAATGTAAACAAAGTATAACTTACAACTGTTATATATTGGTATCCACCTTGATAGTAATCATTAGTGGAAAAAACTGTTTCACACCAATAAATAGGTATTTAAAGGGACATGAAACCCAACATTTTTCTTTCATGTTTCAGATAGAGTAAACAATTTTAAACAACTTTCCAATTTACTTCTATTATCTAATTTGCTTCATTCTCTTAGCAAACTTTGTTGAAAAGCATATCTAGTTAAGATCAGGAGCATGGAGTTAGCTGCTGATTGGTGGCTGAACTTGTAAGCTCATTATCATTGGCTTACAAAAGTGGGCAGCTGTCTCCAAGGAGTGCATTGCTGCTTCTTCAATAAAAGATACCAAGAGAATGAAGCAAATTTGACAACAGAGTACATTGGAAAGTTGTTTAAAAATGTATAAGCTATCTGAATCATGAAAGAAAAAATGTGGTTTTCATATCCCCTTAAAGATTCTGTTAATTGTAAGATCAATCTATTCATAGACATAAACAAGCTTCAAATGAGCAATACAAAATATATGAAACAACTAGTGATCACACAAATGCCAGGAACTAAACATACACACACACAGACATTTATACTAGTCACCAGGCCAGGAATGAGCTACATGGATGACTATATATATATAAATATATATGCTGTATATATAAGCATGGTTCGCTTTATGACTTCACTGTATGTTTAGAGGAATATTTAATTGATCACAAGAATTTCTGAAGTCCCTTTATTTATAAGTTTTGTGTAGAATATATTAATACCTGTTATTTAGATTGTAAACTGAGAGCATGTATGGAAGCAGGTTACACCAACCAATTTGTGAGGTGTATTTTTCTGAAACTGGATTTCAGTTTACCCACCTGTGAAGCAGTCACCTTTAGTAAAATCCATGGTAATGTTTAAAGCCCTTGGAAGCCTTGGCTTGTAATCACATATCAAATTTAAATCCCACTCTCTGGGTGAGAGAGTTCAAAGTCTCTTGATTAATTGTATTAACAGCAAAGCAGGGAAATGAAAAGACGGGATGCCGGCACTTATGTGTATATCTCCACCGAACGCTTTAAAGGATTACTTTCACAAGCCGCAAATTACAGCTTCATTTAAAAACGAACTCAGCCCCATAATTGTCTTTCTGTTCAAATCACTGAGGCTAAAGATTTAAATTCTTCATATGCAGATGACTTTCAAGTATCTGGCCCCATCTGTGCCTCGTTTACTGGCATTTATCTCCCAGGGGGCAAGTCAAGTGGTGCAGAAATGCTGAAACAACTGGTAGGTTGTGAAAGACTTTATGCAAGAATAGAGCGATTGGGGAGGTTAGGATAACTAGTTGCCTTATTGTCAGGTGTCAAAAATCTTCAGGGAGATGATATAGGGGTCAATTACAATCCTGTAAAAAAGTTTATTAAAGGGACATGAAACCCAAAAACTTTCTTTCATGATCCAGATAGAGAATACAATTTTAAACAACTTTCTAATTTACTTCTATTATCTAATTTGGTTCATTCTCTTGGTATCATTTGTTTGAGGAGCAGCAATGCACTACTGGTTTCTAACTAAACACATGGGTGAGCCAATGACAATCGTTATATAGTTTCTCTGCTGCTCCTGAGCTTACCTACATAAACCTTTCAGCAATGGATAACAAGAGAAGGAAGCAAATTAAATAATAAAAGTAAATTGGAATGTTTTTTAAAATTGTATTCTCTATCTGAATACATAAAAGAAAAATGGTGGGTTTGATGTCCCTTTAAATGACTTATGCTAAAAAATCTCCTTAGACTTAATGGTTATTTTCTAATAAAAACCATTAGATTAATTTTTCTAGAGGAATGTGATCGACCGCATAGTTAGGAACTTTGTAGTGTAGGGTTAATGTAAGGAGAAGTTAATATTATTATAATTAAAGGTACATGAATAAATGCAGCTCTTGCATATGCATGATAGAAGGTGAAATGAGACTGTGTAGCATTGTCATATATACAGTATATAGATAGATAGTTAAAATGTTAATTACAGAAAAAGGCCAATAAAACCGCGTTTATGAGTGTAATGATTGGGATATTTAAAGAAAATACCAAAATAACATAGTAACTTTATACAAGTATAATATATTTAAGAAATTAATCATGTATTCCAAAAATTCTAAATACACAATCTTTTTTAAAATTTAAAAATTGGTAATTTTTATAGCAAGGCTGGATTGGCCTACCAGGATACCAGCAGATTTCCCGGTGGGCTGCAGCAGCTGGGGTTGGAAATCTTAAATTTAAAGGAGTGATTAATTAATTAATTTGGGTTGTAGGGTGCCTATATTACAATATTCTGGCATTTTTTTTAATACAAACCAATATAAAATAATTATGGGGGGGAAAAATGGTGGAAGAAGTATCCCAGTAATCCCCTTTGAGAAAAATGGGGCGTGCACATTCTACTGATTCAACGGAAAATAGGGCTGGTCTCCAAATTTTCCAGGGCTGCTTTTTATTCCCAGTCCAGCCCTGTTTTTTTTAGCAAAACCTGCATTGTTCTGCAATCCAGGGACCTATCCCTTGAAAATTTTGAGTATATTTATATTTTACTCTTTTTCTTTAGCCAATATAAATGAGCTATTAAACAAATTAATCAATCAATCAATCAATCAATCACTGTGTTGAATGTTATGATTTCAGAGTTCTAAGTCCTGCAGGATGACTCCAGTCAACAGTTATATTAAAGTATAAGCAGGCAAAATAAATAAAGTAGTTTTTTTTAGTAAACAGTTTAAAATTTTATGCAAATTTATTTTTTAGTTTAATGCCTTTTTAAATTCCAGATGAATGTCCCTTTAACTATAGATAGCAGATCAGTCTAAATCAGCAATAATCTTTGCCTTATATATGGTAGCAGAGTCCTCCAAGGGGTTGTATATAATCTTTAACATATTTTTAAAAGCAAAATTTTCTTCTCACTAAATTATTTTTTCGATCGTGGGCTAACTGTGCACAAAGTAAAAATGTATCGCCGCCAGGTTATGGTAATACAAGTTGAATGTAAAGGTTAGCACGCAAGCAAAAGACCAAGGCACGCTAACCTCTGGATTTCAGATATCGTGACTGTGCTTACTACTACCCTAGACTTCTATGGGGAGCACTGTAAAGAAAAAACGTAAAGGTCTATTATAAATGATTATATATATATTTTTTTTTAATTCTTTTTATTGAGAGTATCACACATGAGAACTCATGGTTACATCAGATATCAAAGGAACAACAGGATCAAGCACCAACACAGTTGGGCACATTGTCATATATTAATCTTTCAACACAACCTTGGTTCCGCTGTTTGTAACATACTTATGTCATGAACGTATCCCAAATGTGCTTACCTCTCACAAATTTTATATTTTATAACACCCCCCATTCCCACCCCTCCGCCCCCCTGACCTCTACCCAAACTGTCAAAACTCCCTCCCACACCCTGTGAACCCAGACCTATAAGTCCCCTTGAGTTTGCTTTTTAAGATATCACTTAGTGAACAGCGTGAAGAGGGAAGAAGAGAGAAAAAAAAAAAGGGAAAAGGAGGGGAAAGGAAGGGATATAATTGTCTCTCCCGCCTCTCTCTCCTTCTGTAGACTTTTTAGGAGTTCCTTGGATAAAGTATGTGTGCCCACCCGCCCCTCAAGGAATTCTCCAAGAATATCTCAGAGTGCTGAAATGGTAATAAAATCTGTCTTTGAATTTGGAGTTCAAAGGTCAAAATCAGTCTGCGCCATTTCCTTAAAAACAGGTTGAGTCTATTACCGACATCTACCTTGGTGTCTACCTGCTCTATAAATAAATGCGTTTTCAGGATGTTACGAAAGTAAGCTATAGTAGGTCTTGTCCTCTTGGTCCAATTATTTAGGATACACTTTCGTGCAAGTAGGATAGTCATGGTCAGTTCTATGTCACAGTGTTTATATTGGGCACCCCAGTTTAGAAACAGGATATCTGTGGAATTGAGTGAAATTGGGACCTTCAATTTCTTGTTTATCCAGTATTGCAATTGATGCCAGAATTGTCGAATCACTGGGCAATCCCATATGCAGTGTAACAGACCCGGGGCCTCCGCGGCACATTTAGAACATTTATTAGGGCAATTAGGTACCCACTTGACCAGACACTTAGGGGTCAGGTAGGCTCTATGTAAAAATTTAGTTTGGGTTTCTCGGAGAGTCACCGAGAGAGTCGCCTTTCTGACTTTCTCTAATGCTTTCCGGGTCTCCTCCACCGCAATCCCTGGGACCCCCTCTCTCTCCCACCCCATCACAGCAGATGACTGTATTTTCGTCAGTCTATCCTGTAGAAAGGTTTGATAGATCTCTGATAGAGAGAATCTGCCCATTTTAAAAAGGGATTGAGTAAGTCGAAAAGGGGAACCATCCCAGAAGTCCGGGTTATCCCTAATCAGTGTGTTCAAATAGTGACGCGTCTGCAAATAGGCATAAAAGTGAGCATTCGGAAGATTAAACTCCCTTTGCAGCGTCGAAAAGGATTTTACCGAGCGAGTCAGGGGCTCCAGCAAGGATCCCACCGACTTCAAACCCAGTTTCTCCCAATAATCAAAGGGTTTCATATCCAACCCCGCTGGGAAGTCCGGATTACTGTGGAGGGGAAGAAAGACAGAGCTGTGGCAACTTTTTTTTAAGAATTTATGTGCCTGGTGCCAGGCTCTTAATGGGTCACGATACAGCAAGTTCATGCCCACCAATTTAGCCGCTCCAGCTTTCGCCATGTGTGGCAAATATGCTAGGGAGATTCCCCCAAGGGCTGCACGTTCCAAGTTAGGCCTGTAAAAATGTTGTGTGTCCACCTGCCAGTCTAAGACCAAATGGATCAGCGCTGCCCAGTTGTAAAGTTTAAAGTCCGGCAGGGAGAGACCCCCCTTTAGGTATGGCATAGATAATTTATCTGCCGATATTCGGGGTTTACCCCCCCTCCAGACAAAGAATCGTGTCGCCGCATTCAATAACTTCACATCTGACTTCGTCAGTAACAGAGGTAGCATAAGTAGCGGGTATAGGAGGCGGGGAAGAACCACCATCTTCACTAGGCTGATCCTACCCGCCAGCGACAAGGGAAGAGATTTCCAGCTTCTCATCAAGCTGCAGAGCTTGGCACATAGGGGGGTTAGATTCATAGAGTATATCTTATTGGGATTAACAGGGATATGAATTCCAAGATAAGTTAAACTCTGGGAGGCCGGTACAAATGGATAGTCATGCAAACTGCCTTTTTTTTTTATTTAACCATAGGATCTCTGATTTTTGCATATTGACCTTGTATCCCGAGAAGGAGCCAAAGTCGCTCAAAGTTTGCAAAATCGAGGGGATATGCAGCTTCGGATCCTGCACAAATAACATCATATCGTCCGCATATAATGCCAGCTGTTGGGGGACCCCTCCCATATTGATACCTGGGAAGATTTGGCGTAGCTTTATCGCCAGTGGCTCTAGGGCCATATTGAATAGTAGCGGCGACAGGGGGCAGCCTTGTCTAGTTCCTCACCCCAAAGTCACATTGGGGGAGAACGTGTTGTTTACACAGATGTTCGCAACGGGAGAGGAATATAGGTTTTTGAGGAAAGCCGTGAAGGGGCCCGAGATATTGAACTTGGCCATAGTATGAAACAGGTGACTCCATTCCACCCTATCAAAGGCCTTCTCTGCATCTAGGGACAGCAGGAAGGCCTCCGGGAGTGGTTTGTTCACTCCATTGTGATTGCCATCCCAGAAATACCGAATCAAGTGTAGCACTCGTCGGATATTGACTACAGATGATCTCGCATGCATGAAGCCGGTTTGGTCCTCATGGATC
>NC_069499.1:971890386-971922886 GCF_027579735.1 Bombina bombina | reverse complement strand
AAATCAGATCGAGAGACTGGTAATCGGATGAATATAAATGAGGGAGAGGAGGCGTGGTCAAGTGTAATTTAAGTGGGAAATTTAATAAGATATTGGAATTATAAGAATCAGATACAACTCAAACATATCGCCCAGGAGACCACAATGCCATCAACCGCAACCATCCTACCAGACATCAGTCTGACTCTGAACGATCCGTAATGAAAGATCCCATGAAGTATATCTTATACAGACGGTCACAGTCTGTCATCACCCGCCCACTCTGGGGAACCTACCAATTAAATGGACAAGAGAACAGGCCTAGTATATAACCACGTCCATAGAATGACACATACACATAAAGTTAGTTGAACAAGGGGTAACCACAGTAACGGATCAAAACAAAGGTCATTAAGCAGATATATCCACCATCTGAAATAACCAGCTTATCAATTACTCACAATATATATATATATATATATATATATATATATATATATATATATATATATATATATATAAATATATATATATAAATAAATAAATAAATATAACCTAAATAAATGAAGTGTTAAAGGTGAAAAAAGCTGATGACAACAACAAATTTTGATCATTAAGATATATATCTACACATCTTTTTTATTATTAGTAAATTATGGCTCACTATTATTTTAACATTTTAATATATTTAAGCACTATTATGTCCTAACTATTGTATTTAGAATATAGACATTTGGCACATTATTAGTACAACTAATAAATATGCCCTATTTACTGTAATGTGTCATACACACCATTAGCACAGTATAAGCACAATTAACACTTTGTCACATATTAATAAGTAAGAAGGTGGGGAATAAAACCCTGAATCAATTATTCAGAAACGCGTTGATGTTGTTTTAAATACGTTTTAAATAAAACTTTTTGTGCTTTCTCCCATGTGAGTAGGATTGATTCCGTCTGTACTATTATATTTATGGGACCTTCTGATCTGCACTATGTGGCGCCTTCTATATCTTGCATTATAGAATCTCCTCTGTCTGGCGTGACATTCTAGAAGAGCTGCCTGGATGTGCCTGATACTCCTATACTGATTGGAAGCCTTTGATTTACAAAGGACTTTGGTACAGTATTGGACTATGTTTTATAATATAGTTGTCCTTATTTAAATATGGGGGGGGGGGGTTTATTAGTCGTATTTTTGTCTTTTTTGCTTTTGTTCTTATTTTAATTTTTACTTTGTATTTATATATCTATATACTGCTACTACTACTGTCCTCAGTGGTATAGGCGCCTCCTCTAGATATTAACTTAGACACCTTGGCTGTGTGTCTGGGCGTATCTTGTTATATAGTGAGAAATACTTAAAGGACCTGCGTTCTTGCAGCTAACTATGACACAGGAGACTAGGTGATGTGATTTGCTTCCCGTTTGGATCTCAGAAGGGGAGAGCTAGTCCCGGTGACTGGTAAAAAGAGCCTTTCTGCACTACAATATCCCTTTAAACATTACACTGATCAGTGACAGGCTGAGTTACCATGTGCCTGTTTGTACGTTTTTTTCAGAAGCTTACTGTAAGGGTTAGAGGGGCTAATGTCAGCACTTGGCTGCAATGTAGTCTTAATGAATATCTGCAAAACCCCAAGGGGTTGCATTAAAAGAGGGGGCACTGCTCAGGGCAGACATCAGCCAAGGGAGTTATTCATCCAACTGTGAAATGTAATTGTCATATTTATCCACCAGAGGTCCTTTTACAGAACAGAGCCATGTAAATGATTTATTAATTAATCAATTAATTAGCTCATAGGCTGACACTTGAGCAGTTTGCAGTCAGATTTCCAATAAAGCCTCTGTCTTCCAAATACCAGCTGCATTTTTATCTGAGCCAGATTCCAATGCTGAACGAGTGCTAGAACTTTGCTGATTAAGGCAGTATGGATGGCCAGGGGAATTCTGATATAAACTTGTAGCTGCCTTCTTAAAGCCAGCAATATTCCCAATGAGAAACACTTCAAAGACCCTGAACATTACTCATTGCATGGAAAACACAGACTCTTTGGATAAATTTTCAAGTAACTATATGCTCCCATCAAAGCAATATTACCCAGCAAGGACAAGCTATAATGTATGGGGGGAATAGTTGTATACATAAGGATATGTTGATTAAAATCTATTAATGCAATCAAAATAATTTGATTTCATTCTACAGTTTATATCAGGTTGCCTCATTTTACTCACATTTTTATAGAACGATAGGTTAAAATAAAATAATCCTTTTTTGTAAGTCTAGTTGTGTACTAGCGAGTTAACTCCCAGGTGGGATTATAGCACACTTTGAGACCATTTCACTTAAGGTCAGAAAATCAATAGAGAATTGCTCAAGTGGGGAAAACTATTATTGTATCATTTTTATTGCTAAACTCACCAACATTTTTAAAGGGACATAAAACCCAAATTGTTTCTTTTGTGAATCAGATAGATTATACATTTTTAATCAACTTTCCAATTTAATTCTGTTATTTGTATTTTTTATTGAAGAAGCAGCAATGCACTCCTATGAGCTAGCTGGACACATTTGTAAGCCAATGAAAATGGGCATACAAGTTCAAGCCACCAATCAGCAGCTAACTCCAAGCTCCTGAGCCTATCTAGATATGCTTTTCAACAAATGGTACCAAAAGAATGAAGCAAACTAGATAATAGAAGTAAATTGGAACGTTGTTTAAAATTGTATGTTCTATCTGAATCACAAAAGTACATTTTTATGTTTCATATCCTTTTAAAACTTAAAGCAACAGTATACTGTTCCCCCCCCCCCCCCCCGTTTATGTAAATCCTAATGATCCATTTTACCTAATGGAGTTTATACAATTGTTTAAAACAACTATTTTGTAGAGGGACTCACAAATAATTAAAAAGAAGCTCAAATTCCTTATGTTCAGTATATCTACTATTGCTTTGATTATTTCTCTCTTGTACATATATGGTAGTTCTATTTATATTGTATTGGATGTAATTGTATTATCATGTTTGTACATTGATGTTCTTTAAGTTTTTGCTGTTATTGTTTTTGACAACCTCAAAAAAAACTTAAAAAAAAAAACTATTTTGTTATTTGAATAGCTGTGTTTGCCCATTGTATACCCACATAAACTGAAAATGTTAGTACATAAGTACTGATTATAAAAAAAAGCTACTAAAATTGTACTTTTAATTGTTCTTTCTAAGGGCATGATAATCTAAAGCTCTCAGCGTTGGTGACATTATCTAAAAAGTGTTGTCGGTACTGCAAGGTTCCTTCATAAAATTTTAGAAAGGGAAATTGTATCTTGAAAGTTGTTTATCTACCTGGGGAGGGTTCTGGATACATATTCATTAGTTTATAATGCTTAAAAAATTCCCTCAAAGGTTTTGCATTATTTCTCTCCACGCCAGCGAGTTTTTAATCATCAGACCCTAAATATTACTCTTTGATATAAAGTGAGAGATACGATAAGGTCTGTGTGTAAATATAAAGATAAAACATTGAGGTCAGCTCATTTGATTGGGTTGTGGTTTAAATTAGCAGAAACAGCTACTTCGTATACATAAATAAACCCATACATTTTAACCCTTTCGTGACAGGGTTAAAGTGTCTACATCGGAACACCTGTTCCGATGTAGACAAATTGAAACTACGCGATCGTGCATACGATCGCGAGATTTCAATTATTGGATCGCATCTGGGGGGCGTCCCTACAACCCTAGGAACGCCCTCCAGACCGCGATCAAGTCCTTGAAGCGCAGAAGGCTTCAGGACAGCCGTTTGATATGACGTTCTATTCCGTCATAACGGCTTTAAAGCCCAGTGTAAATATGACGGAATAGAACGGCATAACGGCGTTAAAAGGTTAAACTGTAGCGTGTAGAACAAGTCATTGGAAACAAATAAGAAAAACAAATCGTACAGTACACTGTCCCTTTAAAGGACAACACAGCAATAAAGTAAATGTTTTTTAATAGCAACTTGTAGTTACTATTAAAATATTAGTTTTACTTTTGTGTCATCCATGATAAACTCACTTTCATCAGTGGTTTTAGAGATGAAGGAAGCATTTAAGAAAATATATAGTTTTTTATACTGATGTATATTTAATTAACAGTTATATAACTCAAGTCTTATCTTTTTTTCTTAATTGCCTGTTTTATTAACAGTAACTCCCAATTTTGTGGTGGTACAGCTGTGATTAGAAGCGTGAATTTTCTTGCAAAGTGATGGTAAATTTATACATTTTACAACACATTTAATCAGATTCTTAATACAATAAATTCTCCGCACTCTGTGATATAAGCAGGGGGTTCCCATTTTGCAAAGTGCATGCACAAAAATTGTGTGCACATATTGACTGATTGTCACAACAAAAAAGTGCAGGCACAGTTAGTAAAATAGGCGTATTGTAGCTATATATGGGTGCCAAATGGGACAAAACAAAATGGAGCATCGGCGACAGGCAGAGGAAAGGGGCAATAGTGAGATGCTGAATAGTTTAATAAATTTATAATAAGGCAAGTATTAAAAAATTCATGAATGAAAGTTAGGCTTATTTTGTAATGTTATTAAGATAAATAAATAAATAAGGAAAATTAATTTGACCTGGAACTATTACTGACCTTTAACCCCTTAACGACCAAGGACGTACGCCATACATCCTCAAAAAAAATACAGTTAATGACCGAGGACGTATGGCGTACGTCCTTGGTCTGGAAAGCAGCTGGAAGCGATCTTGCTCGCTTCCAGTTGCTTTCAGGTTATTGCAGTGATGCCTCGATATGGAGGCATCCTGCAATAACCCCCCTTGGCCATCCGATGCAGAGAGAGCCACTATGTGGCCCTCTCTGCACCGGACATCGATGGCCGGTATCGTTGGTGGGTGGGAGCTTACGTGGGAGGCGGGTGGGCGGCCATCAATGCTATGTGTGTAGTGGAGGGGGGCGGGATAGTGGGCGGGACCTATGGGGGCGCGCACGGGCGCACGCGCGTGCACGGGGGGTGAGGGGCGGGCGCGTGCACGGGGAGGGAGCGGGTGGGAACCGCTACACTACAGAAAAAAAATTGAGGTTAAAAGTAAAAAAAATATAAATGTTTAAGCAATAAAAAATGCATCTAAGGGATCTGGAAGGGGTGGGGGGTTGGTATGGGGGGGGGGGGGGAAGCTACACTACAGAAAAGGGCATTTTTCTTATAAAAAGGCAATTTTTTTTACAAAACTGGGTACTGGCAAACAGCTGCCAGTACCTAAGATGGCGCCCATTAAGGCAGAGGGGAAGGGTTAGAGAGCTGTTTGGTGGGGGATCAGTGAGGTAAGGGGCTAAGGGGGGATCCTACACATCAGCATATGTAAATATGCAACAAAAAAAAACAAAAAAAAAAGGCCAAATACCTTTTATTTTAGTACTGGCAGAGTTTCTGCCAGTACTTAAGATGGCGGGGACAATTGTGGGGTGGGGGAGGGAAGAGAGCTGTTTGGGAGGGATCAGGGGGTCTGAAGTTTCAGGTGGGAGGCTGAGCTGTACACTAAAGCTAAAATTAACCCTGCAAGCTCCCTACAAGCTACATAATTAACCCCTTCACTGCTAACCATAATACACTTGTGATGCGCAGCAGCATTTAGCGGCCTTCTAATTACCAAAAAGCAAAGCCAAAGTCATATATCTGTGCTATTTATGAACAAAGGAGATCCCAGAGAAGCATTTACAACTATTTTTGCCATAATTGCACAAGCTGTTTGTAAATTATTTCAGTGAGAAACCTAAAATTGAGAAAAATGTAACGTTTTTTTTAATTTGATCGCTTTTGGCAGTGAAATGGTGGCATAAAATATACCACAATTGGTCTAGATCAATACTTGGGGTTGTCTACTACACTACACTAAAGCTAAAACTACCCCAAAAAGCTCCCTACATGCTCCCTAATTAACCCCTTCACTGCTGGGCATAATACATGTGTGGTGCACAGTAGCATTTTAGCAGCCTTCTAATTACCAAAAAGCAATGCTAAAGCCATATATGTCTGCTATTTCTGAACAAAGGGGATCCCAGAGAAGAATTTACAACCATTTATACCATAATTGCACAAGCTGTTTGTAAAAAATTTAAGTTAGAAACCAAAAGTTTGTGAAAAAGTGAACGATTTTTTGTATTTGATTGCATTTGGCGGTGAAATGGTCTCATGAAATATACCAAAATGGGCCTAGATCAATACTTTGGGTTGTCTACTAAAAACAAAAAAATATATACTATCAGTGTTCTAATGTAACAAGCGCTAATTTTGAAAAAAAAAATGGTTTGGAAATAGCAAAGTGCTACTTGTATTTATGGCCCTATAACTTACAAAAAAAGCAAAGAACATGTAAACATTGGGTATTTCTAAACTCAGGACAAAATTTAGAAACTATTTAGCATGGGTGTTTTTTGGTGGTTGTAGATATGTAACAAATTTTGGGGGTCAAAGTTAGAAAAAGTGTGTTTTTTTCCATTTTTCACCATATTTTATAAAAAAAAATTATAGTAAATTATAAGATATGATGAAAATAATGGTATCTTTAAAAAGTCCATTTAATGGCGAGAAAAACGGTATATAATATGTGTGGGTACAGTAAATGAGTAAGAGGAAAATTACAGCTAAACACAAACACCGCAAAAATGTAAAAATAGCATTGGTCCCAAACGGACAGAAAATGGAAAAGTGCTGTGGTCATTAAGGGGTTAACAAAGTGACTTTTAGATTCCTCAAATTGATTTGAAGAGATTTTCTACAATTGCTAAATGTAACAATTTATCTAAAATGCCTTTCTCTGTCTCTCATATATACAGACACAAACAAAAACTACATGCATGGACGTGCACACATACATATACAGACATGCTTGTCATGACCAGTAGGGTTGCCACCTCAGCCATGTTTTCCTGGACACTTATGAGTTACACATGCTGCAGGGTGTGCAGGGAGGAAGATGTATGGTTTTCGGACAGCTTTATTCATATTCCTCCCTGCACACCCTGCAGCATGTGTAACTTATAAGTGTTTTGTATTTTAGGGATGGGTGACAACCCTGTCCCCTGTACTGTTGCTGTCCCTTTAAGAAGCTCCTTTTTGCAAAACCTTATGTTTGATGCTTTGTTCATGTTCCATTAGATTTCTGTATCTGTCAATCACCTTTCTGTGGGAGTTTCATTCACTGCTGAGATTCCTGTCTGTCTAAATGGTTTCACCTGGGTACTTTATAAGGCTTGTTCAGAGGCCTATTCCTTGCATTAGCATAGGTTATCACTGTCTGTCTGTGCAACTGCCATATTCTAGTCTCTGTTGCTTGGATTTCTTCAGCCTTTGTCTGCATTTTTATACAACCTGCCCTGGATCATTCATCTGGTATTCATCTTGTTACCAAGTTTTGCTGCTGCCTGATTCCTCTGAGATTACCTGCTTCAGTTCTAACTACTTTGCACCTGTTTCCTGTGTTTGTGCTGATGCTATACAAGTGGATATATATCAGCTCTACAACATATAACACTACTACACTAGTATCACTTTGAATAAAGAGGATATCTATGTAATTTTCAACTTGTCTCAACTCCCTATAATCTGCTGTATTATATTTTGCTGATTACTTGAGTTTGAATTGTACTACTCACAGTCTCAGTGTCTAGTCTGCATTCAAGAAATCATATGTGCTTGAAATTCACTTTGCAGCTCTTCTACTACTTTCCGGTGTTAAAACCAGTCCTGTTTTCTGCATCCCAGAACTTTCTGTTTGCAACTCCTCTACAATGAATCCTTTTCAACACTCAATGTTTTTCTGCAGCCCTGTTCTGTTTCTAACATATGTTTCAGTTATATATTTTAGCAAGTTCCATTCATCCTGCATTGTTTTCTGTCTACTGATCAGAGCTGCAACATTTCCATTCACCATCCTACAACCTGACCCACAGCTCAGAGGCCAGGTGTGTTCATATTCTACCACTGCACTGAGGGTCTGCTTCCAGACTGGTATATCTTCAGATTGCGACAATGCTCATGCACACATACGCTCACATATAAGACACACACACAAAAAAGTACATGCATGCACATCCACTCACATATATACACGCATACTCATGCACACATACATTCACACACACACACACACACACACACATATATATATATATATATATATATATATAAATAAATATATATATATATATATATATATATATATACAAAACTAACATCCACACACTCACAAAGTGTGTTGCAATTAATGTAAACTGCCCATATTTTTCTGTGGATCAAATGAGCAGTGACATTATAAAAATAGGAGGACTGAGTAAATAAATGGAATCTAAAATTGAATATTACCCAGAGCAAAATTATGCATATAGGCAAGGACGGAACTACTGCTGGTGCAGGCGATGCCCGAGTGCTGGGGACTCACACAGGGTCCCAAAGACAGTAGCTGCACCAACCAGCTATTATTAAAAACACAGATTGGAGACTGTGTATTAAAGATAAATTTATCGTTCCACTTTTTTATTTAAAAATCTAAAAGGCATGTGTTAGAGATAAATAGGCAGGGTAGTACAGGGGAGGGAGGGACTAGGGGCACGATCCGATAAACGGCGTAGTTTGCGGCGCAAGCGAGGGAACCCGCGTCGCCCGCAGTTTCAGCTTGCAACTCGAGCTATCCAATATGCAGCGCCGTCAGTTGCTAAAGTGGCGCAAGTCTGACAAAGTAGCGATGTCCAGAAATCTGCGTAAGTACAGATTTTTGGAGTCGCCAGTGACTTGCGCCACGTTAGAAACTGCCGGCGCCTACAAAACCTGACTAAAGTCTAAATTACCTGCACTGTCTAACACGCCTCCTAAACATAGCCCGACGCGTCTAACCCTCTATCCGCTATCCCCCCCTCACTATCCTAACAATAAAAAAAGTTATTAACCCCTAAACTGCGGCTCCCGTAGCCCGCCGCAACCTAATAAAGTTATTAACCCCTAAACCGCCGCTCCCGTAGCCCGCCGCAACCTAATAAAGTTGTTAACCCGTAAACCGCTGCTCCCGTACCCCGCCGCCAGCTATATTAAATCTATAACCCCCTAAAGTGAGCCCCTAACACCGCCACCAGCTATATTAAATCTATAACCCCCTAAAGTGAGCCCCTAACACCGCCGCCATCTATATTAAAATGATTAACCCCTAATTTAATCTACCTACCCCGCCGCAAGCTATATTATCTATATTAACCCTAAGTATATTATAGTTAATATAGTTATTACATTATATATATTAACTATATTAACCCTAATTATTTTAGGGTTAATATAGTTAATATAGTTACTATAGTATTTATATTAACTATATTAACTCTATCTAACCCTAACACCCCTAACTAAATTCTTATTAAATTAATCTAATTCATATTATAAACTAAAATATTCCTATTTAAATCTAAATACTTACCTATAAAATAAACCCTAAGATAGCTACAATATAATTAATAATTACATTGTAGCTATGTTAGGGTTTATATTTATTTTACAGGTAAATTGTTAATTATTTTAACTAGGTATTATAGCTATTAAATAGTTATTAACTATTTAATATCTACCTAGTTAAAATAATTACCCAATTACCTGTAAAATAAATCCTAACCTAAGTTACAAATACACCTACACTATCAATAAATTAAATAAACTACAAATATCTATCTAAAAATACAATTAAATAAACTAAACTAAATTACAAAAAAAAACAAACACTAAATTACAAAAAATAAAAAATAGATTACAAGATTTTTAAGCTAATTACACCTATTCTAAGCCCCCTAATAAAATAATAAAGCCCCCCAAAATAAAAAAGAATTCCCTGCCCTATTCTAAATTAAAAAAAGTTCAAAGCTCTTTACCTTACCAGCCCTTAAAAGGGCCTTTTGTGGGGGCATGCCCCAAAGAATTCAGCTCTTTTGCATTTCAATAAATATACAATACCCCCCCCACATTACAACCCACCACCCACATACCCCTATTCTAAACCCACCCAAACCCCCCTTAAAAAAGCCTAACACTACCCCCCTGAAGATCTCCCTACCTTGTCTTCACCACACCGGGCGAACTACTCATCCGATCTTGAACTTGAATCTGATTGGCTGATTCAAACAGCCAATCAGATTTTTCTACCTTAATTCCGATTGGCTGATAGAATCCTATCAGCCAATCGGAATTCGGCGGACGCCATCTTGGATGACGTCATTTAAAGGTACCTCATTCGTCGTTCAGTCGTCGGCCGGGATGGATGCTCCGCGGTGGCGGAGCGAAGAAAGAAGATTGAAGATGCCGCTTCATGGAAGATGCTGCCGGAAGGAAGAAGACTTTGCTGCCGCTTGGAGGAAGACGTTGCCGGGATGAAGAATTCTTCTTTGCCGCTTGGAGGAACACGTCGCCGGGATGAAGAATTCTTCTTTGCCGCATGGAGGAAGACATTGCCCGGATCGGATGAGGAGTTCGGCCCGGTGTAGTGAAGACAAGGTAGGGAGATCTTCAGGGGGGTAGTGTTAGGCTTTTTTAAGGGGGGTTTGGGTGGGTTTAGAATAGGGGTATGTGGGTGGTGGGTTTTAATGTGGGGGGGGGGGTATTGTATATTTATTGAAATGCAAAAGAGCTGAATTCTTTGGGGCATGCCCCCACAAAAGGCCCTTTTAAGGGCTGGTAAGGTAAAGAGCTTTGAACTTTTTTTAATTTAGAATAGGGCAGGGAATTTTTTTTATTTTGGGGGGCTTTATTATTTTATTAGGGGGCTTAGAATAGGTGTAATTAGCTTAAAAATCTTGTAATCTTTTTTTTATTTTTTGTAATTTAGTGTTTTTTTTTTGTAATTTTGTTTAGTTTATTTAATTGTATTTTTAGATAGATATTTGTAGTTTATTTAATTTATTGATAGTGTAGGTGTATTTGTAACTTAGGTTAGGATTTATTTTACAGGTAATTGGGTAATTATTTTAACTAGGTAGATATTAAATAGTTAATAACTATTTAATAGCTATTATACCTAGTTAAAATAATTAACAATTTACCTGTAAAATAAATATAAACCCTAACATAGCTACGATGTAATTATTAATTATATTGTAGCTATCTTAGGGTTTATTTTATAGGTAAGTATTTAGATTTAAATAGGAATATTTTAGTTTATAATATGAATTAGATTAATTTAATAAGAATTTAGTTAGGGGTGTTAGGGTTAGATAGAGTTAATATAGTTAATATAAATACTATAGTAACTATATTAACTATATTAACCCTAATATAATTAGGGTTAATATAGTTAATATATATAATGTAATAACTATATTAACTATAATATACTTAGGGTTAATATAGTTAATATATATAATGTAATAACTATATTAACTATAATATACTTAGGGTTAATATAGATAATATAGCTGGCGGCAGGGTAGGTAGATTAAATTAGGGGTTAATAATTTTAATAGAGATGGCGGCGGTGTAAGGGGCTTACATTAGGGGTTAATACTATTAATATAGCTGGCGGCGGTATAGGGGGATTAGATTAGGGGTTAATAATTTTTATATAGGTGGCGGCGGTGTAAGGGGTTAGATTAGGGGATAGATAAGGTAGATGGCAGCGGTGTAAGGTGTTCACATTAGGGGATAGATACAGTAGATAGCGGCGGTTTTAGGGGTTCACATTAGGCGATAGATCAGGTAGGTGGCGGCGGTTTTAGGGGCTCACAGTAGGGGGTTAGTTTATGTAGATGGCGGCGGGGTCCGGGAGCGGCGGTTTAGGGGTTAAATACTTTATTAGGGATTGCAGCGGGGGATCGCGGTTGACAGGTAGATAGACATTGAGCATGCGTTAGGTGTTAGGTTTATTTTCTAGCTAGGTTAGGGAGTTACGGGGCTCCAATAGTCAGCGTAAGGCTTGTTATGGCTGCTTTTTGTGGCGAGGTGAAAATGGAGTAAGATTTCTCCATTTTCGCCACGTAAGTCCTTACGCTGCATATTGGATACCAAACTGCGCTGGTTTGGTATACCTGCCTATGGCCCAAAAAACTACGGGCGACGGCAGAAATATACGGGCGTAACTTCTAGGTTACGCCGTATATAGGATACCAAACCAGCGCAAATATTGGCGTCGCCGGCTTTTGCGGGCGACGATTTTTATCGGATCGACCCCTAGGAGTGAATGACAGCTGGCTCAAATGGACGCATTTCCCTCTCTCTCAGTCATTACCCTTCATACCTTCATTACAACTGATGAATTAAAGTCCATCTAAAATATTGCTAACATTACGGATTTGTTTATGGAAAGGGAAAAGTTTACCGTCAGTTTAATAAAGTTGAAACTGAAAGCATTTTCCACAAAAAAGAAATACCAAAAAAAAGGGGTCACAATCTTAAGTTAGAGGATAGCAGATTCTGGTGAAATGTGAGGAAGCATTTTTTACAGAAAGGGTAGTAGATTCAGAGAATAAACTTCCAATATAGGTGATAAACCTCTATATGTTATACTATACATTTATATATTTTTTTTTAATAAATTCAGAAGTTATTATATGTAAAATAAGCATGTACAAAAATGTTAAAATGATTATCAGAGATCAAAATGAGTTTTCCAAGAGGTCAAGGCTATTGGAATAGAAAAAGGCCAAAAATCATAGGAAGTGCTGCTCAAATAGTAAAACTGCTCTCATATTCTCCCAGGAGCATTAGTGCGCTATTGGGAGCTAGCTGGTGATTGCACATATATACCTTTTTGTTATTGGCTCGCCAAATGTGTTCAGCTAGTTCCCAGTAATGCATTGCTACTCCTAGGCCTACTATTCAATAAAGGATATCAAGAGAACAAAGCAACACATGGGCGAAAAAACAGACCTTTTAAATTCCAGTAAAACATATTATAAATATTCTTTATAATGGACAGTTCTTAGAAGTCCCAATATTATTGTTATAGCTTGAGTATAACTATAAAAAAAATATTGAAAATGGGAATCACAGGACAGAGGCCTTTATATAGGTAGAATGTAAGGATTGAAAACCCATGGAATTAGTGAATGTGGAAGCGATACAGAAGAGAGGGCCCCGGGGGTGTGTGACTGAAGACACAATAGGAATAGCCTTAAATGGAAAGATTTTTACCTGGTTTGGACGCTTCATCCACTGACCCGTTGAAGACGAGGCTTGAGAACTCTGGTCGATTGTCATTCATGTCAATGACATAAATTGAGAGATCAATTGGATTTTCAACCTTGTTTCCATTCATATCGACAGCATGAGCCCTGAGCTGAAGACAAACGGCAAACAACAGCAGTCAGGAGAGAAATAACAGAACAAACAATAGTCAGTAGACAGAGGGCAGAATACAGGACAGAAACATAGAGTACCTGCACTTTAGAACACCACACAAGCAATAAACAAACATAGTATTAGGCAACAAGCAGGACTGACAGACTTTGTAGTACAGACACAGAGTAAAATCAGAATAGAAGGTAAGCAGTGAAGTACAGTACAGTATATAAGAAACAACAGAGAATAGTAAATGCAGAAGACATACAATACAGCACAGTCTGTATGGACATACTAATTAAATAATAGCATGCATTCATTGTAGCATGTACATTTTATTTGTACTGACCATAGATAACTATCAGCTAGATTACAAGTTTTGAGCAATATAGGGATTTTAACGACGACGCAAAAGCGGCATTATTTCACCTCCCTATAGCGCTGCTATTACAAGTTTAAAAAAAGCAGGCTTGTGCGGGCGATATGGTGGAGTTGAGCTCCATACCGCACCAAAATCAAGCGCTGCTTTGACGTGCTCGTGCACGATTTCCCCATAGACATCAATGGGGAGAGCCGGCAAAAAAAAAAGCCTAACACCTGCGATCGGGGAAATAAAAATATGGGGAAATAAAAATATGTTTAAACCCCGAGTCTAAACACCCCTTATCCGCCACCCCCGACATCGCCGCCACCTCCATACAGTTATTAACCCCTAATCTGCCACCCCCGACGTTGCCACCACCTACATACAGTTATTAACCCCTAATCTGCCACCCCCAACATCGCCGCCACCTACATAAAACTATTAACCCCTAATCTGCCGCTCCCAATGCCGCCGCCACTATACTAAAGTTATTAACCCCTAAACCTCTAGCCTCCCACATCACTACCGCTGAAAAAATCCATTAACCCTTAACCTAAACAGAACCCTAAGCCTAACACCACCTAACTATAACATAATTAAAATAGAGCTAAACTAAAGTTACAATTATTAACTAAATAATAACTATTTAAAACTAAATACTTACCTGTGAAATAAAACCTAAGATAGCTACAATATAACTAATAGTTATATTGCAGCTAGCTTAGGTTTTATTTTTATTTCACAGGCAAGTTTGTATTTATTTTAACTAGGTAGACTAGTTAGTAAATAGTTATTAACTATTTACTAACTACCCAGTTAAAATAAATACAAACCTGTAAAATAAAACCTAACCTGCCTTACATTAAAATTTAACATTACAAAAAAAATAAACACTAAAATTACTAAAAATAAAAAAACAACACTAAATTACAAAAAATAAGAAACAAATGATCAAAAATAAAAAAGAATTACACCTAATCTAATAGCCCTATCAAAATAAAAAAGCACTCCCAAAATAAAACAAAACAAAACCCTAGCCTACAATAAACTACCAATGGCCCTTAAAAGGGCCTTTTGTGTGGCATTGCCCCAAAGATATCAGCTCTTTTACCTGTAAAAAAAATACAAACACCCCCCAACAGTAAAACCCACCTCAACCAACCCCCCCCAAATAAAATAATTATCTAAAAAAAAACTAAGCTCCCCATTGTCCTGAAAAGGGCATTTGTATGGCCATTACATGCCCAGACCCTAAACTTCAAATAAAACCCACCCAAAAAAGCCTTAAAAAATCCTAACACTAACCCCCGACGAGCCACTTACAGTTCTTGAAGGATCCATCCAGCCAGCGAAGTCCTTATCCATGCGGCAAGAAGTCTTCATCCAGACGGCATCTTCTATCTTCATCCATCCGGCACAGAGCGGGTCCATCCTGAAGACATCCGTTGCGGAGCATCCTCTTCATACGGTCGCCGCCGTAAACTGAAACTTCAATGCAAGTGACGTCATCCAAGATGGCGTCCCTTGCATTCCTATTGGTTGAAAGATTTCAATCAGCCAATAGGATTAGTGCTGCTAAAATCCTATTGGCTGTTCCAATTAGCCAATAGGATTGAGCTCTTCTTGCCGCATGGATGTGGACTTCGCAGACTGGATGGATCCTTCAAGCGGGACTTCAAGAACTGTAAGTGGATCATCGGGGGTTAGTGTTATTTTTTTGTTTTTGTTTTTTTTTTAAAGGTTTTTTTAGGTGCGTTTTATTTTTAGTTTAGGGTCTGGGTATGTAAAAGAGCTAAATGTCCTTTTATGGGCAATGACCTTTTATGGGTAATGCCCATACAAATGCCCTTTTCAGGGCAATGGGGTGCTTAGGTTTTTTTTAGATAGTTATTTTATTTGTGGGGGTGGTGGGTTTTATTGTTTGGGGGGGGGGGTGTTTTGTATTTTTTTTTTTTTTTACAAGTAAAAGAGCTGATATCTTTGGGACAATGCCCCACAAAAGGCCCTTTTAAGGGCCATTGGTAGTTTATTGTAGGCTAGGTTTTTTTTTTTTTATTTGGGGGGGGCTTTTTTATTTTGATAGAGCTATTAGATTAGGTGTAATTCTTTTTTATTTTTGATAATTTGTTATTTTTCGTAATTTAGTGTTTTTTTTTGTTTTGTTTTTTAATTTTAGTTATTTTTTTATTTAATTACTTTTTGTAATTTTTAGAGTAGTGTTAGGATTTTTTTAATGTGTAGTTAAGTTTAATTTAATTGGTAGTTAGTTTAATTGTAGTTTTAAAATTAATTTATTTAATTTGACAGGTAAAATTTAATTTAAGATAGGAAAATTTTAATATAAAGTAAGGGGGGCTTTCGGTTTAGGGGTTAACAGTTTATTTAAGTATATTTCATTGTGGGGGGCTTGCGGTTTCGTGGGTTAATAGGTTTATTATAGTGGCGGTGTGGGCGGACGGCAGATTAGGATTTAATTATATTTAAATAGTGTTTGTGATGTGGGAGGGCGGCGGTTTAGAGGTTAATAGGTTTATTATAGTTGCGATGATGTCGGGGAGCGGCGTAATAGGGGTTAATACATTTTAATAGCGGCGGAGATGTCCAGAGCGGCAGATTAGTGGTTAATAACTTTATTATAGTGTTTTCTATGCGGGAGGGCCTCGGTTTAGGGGTTAATAGGTAGTTTATGGGTGTTAGTGTACTTTTTAACACTTTAGTTATGAGTTTTATGGTGCAGCTTTGTAACGTAAAACTCATAACTACTGACTTCAAATGGTGGTACGGATCTTGTGGTTATAGAGTGTACCGCTCACTTTTTGGCCTCCCAGGCAAACTCGTAATACCGGCACTATGGGAGTCCCATTGAAAAAGGACTTTTTTTAAAGTGCTGTACTGACATTGCATCACTGGCTGAAAGGTGTGCAGTACACCTATACCTACAAGACTTGTAATAGCAGCGTTAGGGAAACTGAAGCGTTATGGGTCATAACAATGCTTTTTGACTCATAGCGCAAAACTCGTAATCTAGCTGTATGTGCTTAGCCAAAGGGACTTTTATGTAGGCAGGTCTACCAGAGTATTAGCCACCATAATATATGAACATCTGTGCAAAATGCTAGCAAAGACCTGGGGGGGGGTCACATCAGTGGCTAGACACTTTTTTTGTTGTTGTCATACATCTAATTCTATTCATTTTGAGGACTTGAATGTATATAAGCTGTAATTCGTACTCAATACTATTCAACCTTATGGGATAATTGAATACAGCAATTATTGGGTTTATATTTAAGTAATTAGGGGTTGAAATATTTACTATAAGTGATTCACTACTATTTCTTTTTATTAAACACCAAATAGCTTCAAAACGTTGTTTGTTGTCTCAAGTCAAGTATGTGAAAATTTAAAAAACCCCAACCAATCAGATTAATGCTGATTTTTGCACTATTTCTATAAACTGGAAAAGCAACAACATTAGCGCTGAATTCCGATTGGGTGCAAAGTTTATTAAAATTTCACCAGCGATTAAGCCACTTTTGAAAGATTTGTTTTAACTTTAAAAAGGCCTGTATAGAGGTCAAAATTCATTGTATTAGTTCTCTTTCTTCATATTTTTAGAGTTCTGGACCACTGTGGCAAAGCTCCCCCGATGCTGAAGTTTCTAGCTATTGGCCAGGAAATTAGTGGGATTTCACCATTTACAGCATGCTCTATACGCAATACGTTTTTTATCCCCTAATTTTAGGGGCCTCTTAGGGTGTATCTTAGGACTTTCTCTAGCCTTACTCTGAGTGATGTTTGCTCTTTTTTGAAAATCTGTGAATAGGCTCATCTAATATAATAGTTAAAGGGACAGTCAACACCAGAATTTTTGTTGTTTAAAAAGAAAGATAATCCCTTTATTACCCATTCCCCAGTTTTGTATAACCAACACTGTTATAGAAATGCACTTTTTACCTCTGTGATTACCTTGTGTCTATGCTTCTGCAAACTGCCCCCTTATTCCAGTTCTTTTGACAGACTTGCATTTTAGCCTATCAGTGCTCACTCCAGGTTAACTTCACGTGCATGAGCTCAATGTTATCTATATGAAACACATGAACTAATGCCCTCTAGTGGTCAAAATGCATTCGGATTTGAGGCAGTCTTCAAGGTCTAAAAAATTAGCATATGAACCTCCTAGGTTTAGTTTTCAACTAAGAATACCAGGAGAAAAAAGCAAAATTGATGATAAAAGTAAATTGTTAAGTTTTTTAAAATTACATTCCCTATTTAAATCATGAAAGTTTTTTTGTTTTTTTTTGGACTTGACTGTTCCTTTAAGTTGATATGCACCCAAACCACATTTCCTACATTCTTTTTTTAATATACTACTTATCAATGGCTGGTAGCACCAAGCTCTCTGTTTAACTAATTCATTTAAAATACATAGTGCCATTTATTTCCCTTTGTATAATAAAAAACATACTATCAATATAAGAGTATCATCTTCTACACTTATCTTCATAGCTTAGCATCCTCAACATACCATCAAGCCACCTTCACATTTTTAAGCTCAAGTCTTGTAATTAACATATTTTAACTGTACTAATAGTCTTGTTTTTGTTAGATATCTGTTTACAAAGTTGCTTATGTTTTGAGTGGTCTACGCAACACTATTTCCCATAAGCATATCATGTTATAGCAGAAACATCTGTATAGCAAATGAAAGAAGATATGAGCATATCACATACAGATAGGATTAAAAAAGTGCACAGTCAAAAGAGAAACAACTCAATCAAGTCACAAACAGGAAACCGTGTACTGCTTTTTCCCCTGACCATACAGCAATCTGATGTGCATCTACTTAATATGCAATACTCAAATATGCACCTCCTATCTGTGCACAACTGTACCCATATTCAGTAGTCTGACAAAAAAACAGGGCACAGACAGTAGAGTACTGCAAAGGTAAGAGGTCAACAGTGCAGTACTGCACACTGGAGTATTGCATACTTAGGAGATGCCCAGCAGACAGCTGTACTAGACAGGAGATGCCCAGCAGACAGCTGTACTAGACAGGAGATGCCCAGCAGACAGCTGTACTAGACAGGAGATGCCCAGCAGACAGCTGTACTAGACAGGAGATGCCCAGCAGACAGCTGTACTAGACAGGAGATGCCCAGCAGACAGCTGTACTAGACAGGAGATGCCCAGCAGACAGCTGTACTAGACAGGAGATGCCCAGCAGACAGCTGTACTAGACAGGAGATGCCCAGCAGACAGCTGTACTAGACAGGAGATGCCCAGCAGACAGCTGTACTAGACAGGAGATGCCCAGCAGACAGCTGTACTAGACAGGAGATGCCCAGCAGACAGCTGTACTAGACAGGAGATGCCCAGCAGACAGCTGTACTAGACAGGAGATGCCCAGCAGACAGCTGTACTAGACAGGAGATGCCCAGCAGACAGCTGTACTAGACAGGAGATGCCCAGCAGACAGCTGTACTAGACAGGAGATGCCCAGCAGACAGCTGTACTAGACAGGAGATGCCCAGCAGACAGCTGTACTAGACAGGAGATGCCCAGCAGACAGCTGTACTAGACAGGAGATACATGGGAGAGTGCTACATGGTCAAAAAATGCAAACAGAGAGGTCTAGGTAGTTGGTAGATGCACAGGAGAGTACCGTATAGACAGGTGATGCACGGGAGAGTGATACATAGTTGGGATATGCACAGGAGAGCATTATATAGTCAAGAGATATGAGAGTGCTACATTGTCATGAAATGCACAGAACAACCAGCAGATACATGGAAGAGTGCTACAAAATCAGAATTTAAAAAGCAAAGTACTACATTGTCAGTAGTCGCACAGGCCAGTGCTACAATTACACAGCACAGTTAGTTCATGCACAGAAGCTCAATAAGATTCCAAGGTTTATTAACATGTAATTTATGATTCCTTTTAATCCATCAGTTTTATGGTTTCATTGCACATTTTATCCTTTGCATGTAGTTGTTTACTACAGAGAACATGCTGACAGCCCTTGATGTATGCCCTGTTGCTCCTTGGTACTGCAACCATTATTAGTATTATTATTTATATACAAACAGCATGTTCTGCAGTTCTGTGCAGTATGCTCAGATGGTGAATCAGCCATTTGCTCTGAGAGATAGCAATTTTACTTTAAGAGTAAAAGAGGTGAAAATGTAAGGTAATTGGGTCAAAATTCAGACCAAGTTCTCAGCTGCTCCCCAAGTGAAGAGCGTAATTATCAGCAGTAAACAGCCTAAAATTACTGCTCTTTTAATATGAAAAATATACTTTACTTTATACCCTCTGTGAACTTACAGAAAGCACCTTTTAAAACATTAACAAGCAATGCGTGTGCTGAAACCTATGCTGTATCAATGTTTTTCAAGTACAGAAAAAGCTGATGACATGTCTGACAATGGCAACTAGACTGCAGGGCTTAATGCTATGTTGGTTAAATGAACACTAACACCTCATGCTTTCTGTATAAAACTTATGTTGTCCCATTCAAGGGAGAGCAAAAAGCAAATTTGCAGCATGTGGAGGTTGATTTCTTCTAATGCCTCTTGTTTACAAAGCTTTCTGTTATCATTACTGTAGTATTAACATTTTTAGCAGAGATTTCAACAGGAAAAGCAGCTTTTTCAAATGACAAAACAAATGTAGAGGAACTATTTGTTAAAGGTAAAATAGATCAAACAGGAACATATTAAATGGGAGAAATTTTGAAAGTACACTGCCCATTTAATCTTGGACATGGATTCATAATTGACTGCTTGTGATATGAACTGCTGTTGACGTATCAATTTCTCTTCAATATATACTTGGAAAAGCACATTTACAGTTTTAAAGTGACATTTCTAATATAATCTGAAATGAACAGCACTGCATTTCAAATTGTATTCTAAGCATTTTTACAATATGCTGCTTTTGCAAAAAAAAAAAAAAGCTTGAAGTTAAAGTTATCAATATGCTTGCTCTGAGTGCCGGAGGTGATTAAATGACAAAACGTGTCTGAACATTTTGCTCTGCAATCAATTCCCTTATGCGTTAACAGGACATGAAACTCAAAATTAAACTTGATGCTTCAGACAGACCTTGCCAGTTTAAAATCTTTGCACTTTACTTTTGTTACCAAATATGCTCATTTAATACTTGTCCCCTGTGTGTTTTAATGTTTACAATAAATTTGTTTTAATTTCAGGGTTTTTTTTATTTTATTTTTAGAATTGCGCTCTATTTATTTATTAAAGGGACGCTGAACGCAAATCTTTTTCTTTCGTAATTCAGATAGAGCATGTAACTTTCTAATTTACTCCTACTATCAAATTTTCTTTGTTCTCTTGCTATCTTTATTTGAAAAAGAAGGCATCTAAGCTTTTTTTTTTTGTTCAGACCTCTGGACAGCACTTTATTATTGGTGGATGAATGTATCCACCAATCAGCAAGAACAACCCAGGTCGATCACCAAAAATGGGCTGGCATCTAAACTTACATTCTTGCATTTCAAATAAAGATACCAAGAGAATGAAGAACATTTGATAATAGGAGTAAATTGGAACGTTGCTTAAAATTTCATTCTCTATTTGAATCACAAAAGAAAAAATTTTTGGCTCAGTGTCCCTTAAGACTTGGAAATGTAATAGATTATAGAAATGTGTTTTGTTATTGTCACTCTGACACACTTGCATGCAACCATATAATCATATACAGCATAGTTTGTGGACTAGAGTAAAAATGATCTTTAAATCAGATAACTTTTTCTGTAAAAGCATTTCCACAAATGGGAGAGCCCTGCAAAAATGCATTGAATACAAATTTAAAATTGTAGCATAATGTCCATTAAAAAGATCTGGATAGAAAAAAACAATATGTATGCTTACCTGATAAATTTCTTTCTTTCCGGACATGGAGAGTCCACAACATCATTCCAATTACTAGTGGGATATCCAACTCCTGGCCAGCAGGAGGAGGCAAAGAGCACCCCAGCAAAGCTGTTAAGTGTAACTTGCCTTACCCATAATCCCCAGTCATTCAGCCGAAGGAAAATGGAAAAAGAAGAAACAGAAGGGTGAAAAATGTGCCTGAGGTTTACTCAAAAAAACTGCCGAATTATTCTGTAAACTATCATAACGGCTAAAATGTACCCGCCCACAATTGCGGAACAAAACTGTGCACCTAGCAACAAACAGGACCCTCAAAGCAAGTCCGACCAGGTACAGCCCAGTATGCGAAAATGGCACAACTAGCGCAATTGCAAACTGCTAGGGGGAGGAAACAAAATGACAGGCTCCAAGACAAAATAAGCCCACAGCATTTAACCCAACAAAAAGGCAAGGCGTGGGAAAATACTTCTTAGCATTTAGACTCTAACTGCGCTATAAATGGTCCGGTCCCTCAGCAGTTAGTAAAAACGAGAGAAAGAAATACCAATACATACTAGGCTCTATATAAAGCCATATTTGTACAAACAGACCGTGTAGGGAAATAAAGTGGAACATTTCACTCCTTTTAGAGCCAGTCCCCACATACCATAAAACCTGGGTACGTATAGAAAATCCTGGTCATGGAAGCAGCAAATTCCTGATTATATAACTGCTCAGCTGCAATGTATCTTAGAGATCAGTAAATCTCACACTGTGATAAAAATCTCTATTTTATTTCAAACATATAAAGTGTCAAAAATCTGTCCACTATAAGAATCCTTAACTAAGGATTACTTTGTCCCAGCAAAGATCCATATGAGGATTAACCTGTTAAGTGCTGCTTTCCTTCAATACCTAGAAGGCAAAGGCACTTACCTTGGATCCAGCTGCAGGACAGATGCTGCTCCTTAGGTGTGGCAGGTACTTCATTCCCTGTCATGGGCCTGTAGGAAAAGAAAAAGCAGAGTAACCAACTCTGGCTTTCTACAAAAAAGGATAGCAAAGTGTTAAAAATAAAGCAAAGACAACCTCGCCACCTTTTAATTGCTAAAAGCCACCACTACTCTTACTAAAGAGATTGACATAGACATAGCTAGACCCCAAACCTTGCTTGCAGGGAAAAGCACCCATAAAAGAATTAAATATCTTCATACACCAACTTCGCACATCCTCCATTGACAGAGGCAATGACTGGGGATTATGGGTAAGGGAAGTTACACTTAAGAGCTGGGGCGCTCTTTCCCTCCTCCTGCTGGCCAGGAGTTGAATATCCCACTAGTTATTGGAATGACGTTATAGACTTTCCATTTCATAGGAAAGAAATGGCTTTAATATCAATTGAGAGAGATTCTCATTTAACCTTTCTTACCTCAGTTCCTCTCCTCCTCCTTTGTTATCCTCTTGGACCCCTTAGCATGTAGCCTGCGAGCCCAGCTGCTTTGTAGATCACATTCATGAGAGGTGAGTTACAACAGTGCAACTCTTGACAGGGCGCTCTACACATTTGTCTCCTATAAATGCTACCTTTGCATATTATTCCTATGTTTATAGCGCTGCAGAATCTATTGGTGCTCTACAAATAACGGATCATAATAATTCTGCAAAACAGGGCTTAGTATGAGTCAAAGTTATAGAAACGTTAATGGGTGCTGTAGCAGACCAAATCCTTATGGCACGCTCAACTACCAAACAGCCACAAAATTTGCTGGACAGACCCTTTTTTTTTTATACTTGTTCAGTATTCTGCACAGTTGTTTGGGAAACTTCCACTGCCCAGTACTGCAGTCTTGCACCACAGACCATGTGACCAGAAACCAAAGAAATGTGGCAACTTACAGTAGGAGAGCTTTAAAGGAATATTAAACATTTTGAGATGGTAATATAAAATGATGATTCTTATTTATAAATAACTTTGCAATATACTTTCATGATTTATTGTGTCCCCTTTTCCTGTAATTCTATTCTGAAATTGTGCGATTGTCATTAGAAATGGGAGTGCAAAACACTATTATATTCCACACAACCATAGGCTGTGCACTCTAGTAACCTATTTAGAACTGTCCCTAATTGGCCACAGCAGAGAAGGTAAGTTAAACGTTACATCAAAGCTCCCATTGTTTTATAGACAATAAAACTTTACATTTATTTTGTCAATATCTAAACAGCTAATGAAACTTTAAAAAATACATTGAAATGTTATTCTCAGACTAATTTTTTCTTTGAATGAATCATTCTATCCAACATTTTTTTTTAGTGTTTAATGTCCCTTTAAGACAGGTTAAATAGATAGGAGAATGTTTGTACAGTTTAAAGAACAGTATGATAACACAGAATCAGATGAATCTGAATAAAAGGAATAAAGTAAAGTATGCTAATCTCCAACTGTACAGCTCATCACACCTTGAAAATAGCCTTTTCATCCATGTTTGATATTTTATAATTATGAAGTTTGAGCTACCACTGCTTGGTTTAACGCTAAGTAAGGCAAAATCCTGGAAAAGTCTGTTAAGACCTTCAAACATAACATGTGTTTTTTTTTTCTAATAAATAATAGTAATCAATACTCAGTCACAATAATTACACAGCAGGCATTTTGTTCATGTAAGTGTGAGATTGCTAGAAACGTCATGAGTTGCACTGATTCCATACAACGTTGTTATTGTATCTTTCACAATACTCATTATTTTTTTTTATTTTTTTTTTTTAAATATTTTATTTCAACATATATAATCAACAACACAAATAAAAAAAGAAAAAAAGGAAAATACAACTTAAAATTCACATTAGATCAGAATCACATACCAATTGCATATAGTCATGCTAGGATTCTTATTACAGAAAAACAATAATTGAAATAATTTATAGAAATATCCTATCTTTAGTGGGGGGAAGAGAGAAGAGAAAAGAGAAAAAAAATAAAAAAAATAAAAAAAATAAATAAAAAATAAATAAAAAAAAGTTGTATATCCTCTGGTTTCACTCCCGCCCAACCTCCTCCCCCCCGTCCTCCCCCAACCAAGCCCTTGGAAGATGACCAGCCAAAACTTGAACCTGCAGATAGGATGATTTCCTAAATGGTTTTACTAAGGTAACTTGTATTGCAGGAGGACAAGATAATATAAACATCCTCCACTGACTCAAAAACACTGCGAGTCGTTCATCTGTTGGATTTGATAAGGTATATTGTTCAAAAGTATATTGAGAGACTAATGCTCTCTTTAATTCTTTCAGGCTGGGAGCGGATTTAGCCTTCCAAGATCTTAAAATTAAGTTACGTCCCACCAAAATAATCGTATTAATTAATTTAGCTTGATATTGGACATTCTGTAGTTTTACCAAAATTTTTTTTTCCAATGGTTGGATGTCATAGTCCAATTTCAAAATTACCTTCATCCAATAAAAATTTTTTGCCCAAAACTGACCAATCTTCGGGCAAGCCCAGAAACAGTGTAATAAATCCGCGTTAGAAGCACTACATCGTGGGCAAAGTTTCCTAGTTTTATACCATCGAGATAATCTCTCCGGGGTATGATAAATCATTAATGATAATTTAATCTGGGATTCTTTCCAGGAGGTCAGGACCCAACTTTTATCTAGTATTTTAAAAGAATTCTCTATAATTTCTCTATCTATCTCTGGAAATATCTTACTCCATCTTCCCACAATATACCCTACTTGGTCATCTGAGGCTTTTTGATTAAATAATGAATAAAATGGTCTAATTGAATAGAACCCTATCCTATACATATTAATCCTGGCTTGTAACTCACCAAAAGCCCATTCTGACCCATACTTATGTTTTAATTCAGATATCAAATGTCTTAATTGTAAGTAGGCGTAAAAGTCTTTATTCACAAGGCCATATTGGTTACTTAGTTCCTGAAATGGAATTGGGTTAAGGTCCATATCTACTATTTGTCTAACATGGAGAAGCCCCTTTATGGCCCAGTCCCTAAAGACTCTATTGGACAACCCTGGTGGGAAAGACGGATTACCAATAATTGGTAAAAATCCAGAGACGTAGGGAGACCGATCTAGTAACCCGCAGAGCTTTTGCCATGCTAAAATTACATTTCTAAATGTAATTAATGAGAAAATTGTCGAGGGCAACATAGTAATTGGGGAATGCAAGATAGCGCCTAAACTAAAAGGGGCTATCACTGCAGTTTCCCATGCAGCCGCCACCACTTGGTCTTGTTCTGTTAACCAGTCTACCGCAATTTTAGCTCTAGATGCCAGACTATATAACTGTATATTCGGAAGTTTAAGGCCTGCTGCTTCACTATTATTCATTAATCTGGCAACTGCAATACGAACCTTTGCACCTCTCCAAATAAATTTAGCACAGACCTTATTATATTTAATTATATCCGCCTTATGTATAGGAATTGGAATGTTTTGGATTAGATGAAACAGTTTTGGAAAGATAATGGTTTTTATTAGCGTAACTCTTGCTGTTAATGAAATAGGTAAATTCAACCAATCTTCCAATTTCTTTTTACAATCCAAAAAACTTTTAGCAAAAGTCAGCTGATACCATTCCTCCGGATTGATACTAAGTTTAATTCCTAAATATGTTATTTGAGAGGTTTCTCTGAAAGGAAATTTATTATCTTGCTCCCTCTTATTGATCCATAACAGTTCGGATTTAGATACATTAATTTTGTAACCAGAAATGGCACCAAAAGTTTCAAACATATCCAACACAAGGGGCAAGGTCTTTTTAGTATTACTTAAACATAACAATATATCGTCAGCATACATTAATACTTTCAATTTCTGATCGCCTATCTGGATTCCATCCAGTTGTTGACGGAACCAGATCGCTAATGGTTCTAACGATAAATTAAAAAGTAATGGGGACAAAGGGCAACCTTGACGTGTGCCCCTGTGTAATACTAATCGTTGTGACAATTCGCCGTTAACAAGCAGCGATGAATTAGGTGTTGAATAAATTATGCGTACAAATTCATACACTTGTCCAGTCAGTCCAAACTGTTCTAGTGAAAAGAATAGATGTTTCCACGATATCCGGTCGAACGCCTTTTCGGCGTCTACCGTTAGTAGAGCTAGATCAACCATATCTTTATGCCCAGATGTTCTAAATTTGTTCCAGAAATAATCTAGTAGGGTCATGATTTTTCTTATATTTTTAGCCGGATTTCTCCTAATCATAAACCCTGCCTGGTTCTCATGAATTAATAGTCCTAAATGCGGACTCAATCTCTTCGCTAGAATCGTTGCGAGTAGTTTATAATCTGTATTTAAGACAGAAATAGGCCTATATGCATCAAGAAGTTCAGGATCTTTGTTTTTTTTTTTTGGAATTAAAGATACTGTCGCAGCGGCAAAATTTGTAGAACATTTATTATTCTTAAAAAAATAATAATTGAATAACTCTGCCAATGAGGGTACTATCTGCTGATGAAAGATCCTATAAAATTCTATAGGCAAACAGTCTGGCCCTGCTGCTTTATTAGTTTTAGCTGACTTAATAGCCAGACTGATCTCTTCTACCGTTATCACACTGTTAATTTCTATTAATATTTCAGTTGGAATTTTAGGTATCTTAACTTTATCCCAAAAACTTTTCCTACTATCTATGTCATGATCTTCAGCACTATACAGTTTGGTGAAATAATCATAGAATACTTTAGTTATATCCTGATTATTGATAAATCTATCTTTATTAGATCTGATAGCCGTAATATTATTCCTGCGGGTATCCTTAGTTAACCTTGCCATCAATTTTGCTGATCTCCCTGTAAAACCACTATAAATACTTTTCTGTCTTTGTGATTCCAACGCGGATTTTTGTTTAGCATGAATATCATAGGCTGATTTAGCCTCCAAGTATTTCTGCCAATTACTATTTGACCGGGATTCTAAATATATTTTATATGCATTCTTAACCCGGTTAGATAATAGCAATTCCTGCTGGTTAGCCTTTCTTTTACGTTTACACATATAATTCTTGATTTCCCCTCGCAAAACAGCTTTAGCTGCTTCCCAAAAAAGTTCCGGTTTATCCTTAAAAGCACTATTCAGCCCATGATATTCCTGCCACTGTCTGCAAAGCCAGTTTTGGAAATGAGTATCATTAACCAAATATTTAGGAAAAAATATAGCATGGTTAGTAGACCTACTTAATCCGGATGAATTTAATGTCAGAGATATTACTGCATGATCGGAGATTACTATATCCCCTATCTCTGATTCCCACTCCAAACCACTCAATGCTACAGGGACTAAAAAAAAATCTATCCGTGACAAAGACTGTTGGCCTTTTGATAAGCATGTAAAAGCTCTCAAGTCAGGATGCTGAAGGCGCCAGATATCTATCAGACCCAGTTGTCTACATATTTTCTTTAAAATATATCTTTTCCTGTCTCGTATATACCTGGGGGCATTACTGTCCCTATCCAACATCTGGTCTGATATTAAATTGAAATCCCCCGCTATTATCAAATTTTGGCCCATAAATCTTTGCAAGTATTGTACCATTTTATTCCAGAATTCTTTATCGACTATGTTTGGTCCATATATGTTACACAGTACATAATGGGTATTTTTATGTGTTATCTCAATAATTATAAATCGGCCTTCCTGGCCAATATGTGTAGATTCTATTTTATATTCAAGTGTCTTATTAAAGAGGATTGCAACACCTCTTTTACGGGCATTATACGGTGCAGCTATTACTTCCCCAACCCATTTAGTGCGTAATTTCGGTATCTCCACCTCTTTCAGATGTAGCTCTTGAAGGAAAGCAATATCAGATTTTTGCTTTGCTAAATGATTAATTATTGCTTTTCTCTTTATTGGGGAGGTTATTCCCCCGATATTCCACGATGTTATTTTAAGAGGTACCCGCATAACCATTTAAGCGAAGCCATGACTGTTTCTGGAGGAAAACGAGGGAAAAAAAAAGGGAGGTGGCGGAGGAAGAGGGGGGATCGGACAGGGATGGAGGGCAAACCAGAAAGCCTCTGAGGAAGAAAAAAAAATATTAATACCTGACCACTATTTTGACTTTACAGCATCGTTCTTGTCTTCAACAACGTCACCATAAATATTCACTACCCCTGATGTCCTAATGATTTTGTTTTGGCAGCATATTCCTTTTGCACCTTTGTGCTCAAAACTTAAGGTGTATGAAAGTTTTCACATGACAATGTCTTCAATACTTCCAAGGTCTCTTCTTCTGAGAACTTAGTGTTCTAAACTGTTCTACATATGTATTAAATATCATTTAAGTCTTCAATGCATTCATTGTTTTACATTAAAGAGACTTGAAAAAAACATTTGAACATTTTGCTTTTCACAAACGTCATATTATTAATTTAACATAATAGAGTAGAAGTGCTATTCTTTAGTGGATTTATCATTTTTTTCCAAATAATGATTATTACTGTCGCAGCTTGAATTTTTATGGACTAAGAGATATAACAGCAGGGCTGTTCAAAGTTATTAAAGGGATACTAAATCTAATTTTTCCTTTAATGATTCAGATAGAGCATGCAATTTTAAGCAACTTTCTAATTTACTCCTATTATCAATTTTTCTTCGTTCTTTGTATCTTTATTTGAAAAAGCAGGAATGTAAAGCTTACGACCCCATTTTAAGGTTCAGCACCTGGGTAGTGCTTGCTGATTGGGGCTACATTTATACACCAATCAGCAAGTGCAACCCAGGCGCTGAACCAAAAATGGGCCGTCTCCTAAGCTTACATTCTTGCTTTTCCAAATAAAGATACTAAGGCCTAGATTTGGAGTTTGGCGGTAGCCGTGAAAACCAGCGTTAGAGGCTCCTAACGCTGGTTTTAGGCTGCCGGTATTTGGAGTCATTCAAAAAAGGGTCTAACGCTCACTTTTCAGCCGCGACTTTTCCATACCGCAGATCCCCTTACGTCAATTGTGTATCCTATCTTTTCAATGGGATCTTTCTAACTCCGGTATTTAGAGTCGTGTCTGAAGGGAGCGTTAGAATTCTAACGACAAAACTCCAGCCGCAGAAAAAAGTCAGTAGTTAAGAGCTTTCTGGGCTAACGCCGGTTTATAAAGCTCTTAACTACTGTGCTCTAAAGTACACTAACACCCATAAATTACCTATGTACCCCTAAACCGAGCCCCCCCCCCACACGATTAAATTTTTTAACCCCTAATCTGCCGACCGCCACCTACGTTATACTTATGTACCCCTAATCTGCTGCCCCTAACACCGCCGACCCCTATATTATATTTATTAACCCTTAACCTGCCCCCCACAACATCGCAGCCAGCTACCTACAATAATTAACCCCTAATCTGCCGACCGCAAAGAGCCGCCACCTACGTTATCCTTATGTACCCCTAATCTGCTGCCCCTAACACCGCCGACCCCTATATTATATTTATTAACCCCTAATCTGCCCCCCTCAACGTCGCCTCCACCTGCCTACACTTATTAACCCCTAATCTGCCGAGCGGACCGCACCGCTACTATAATAAAGTTATTAACCCCTAATACGCCTCACTAACCCTATAATAAATAGTATTAATACCTAATCTGCCCTCCCTAACATCGCCGACACCTAACTTCAATTATTAACCCCTAATCTGCCGACTGGAGCTCATCGCTATTCAAATAAATGTATTAACCCCTAAAGCTAAGTCTAACCCTAACACTAACACCCCCCTAAGTTAAATATAATTTTAATCTAACGAAATTAATTAACTCTTATTAAATAAATTATTCCTATTTAAAGCTAAATACTTACCTGTAAAATAAATCCTAATATAGCTACAATATAAATTATATTTATATTATAGCTATTTTAGGATTAATATTTATTTTACAGGTAACTTTGTTTATATTTTAACCAGGTACAATAGCTATTAAATAGTTAAGAACTATTTAATAGCTAAAATAATTACAAATTTACCTGTAAAATAAATCCTAACCTAAGTTACAATTAAACCTAACACTACACTATCAATAAATAAATTAAATAAAATACCTATAATTATCTACAATTAAACCTAACACTACAATATCAATAAATAAATTAAATACAATTCCTACAAATAAATACAATGAAATAAACTAACTAAAGTACAAAAAATAAAAAAGAACTAAGTTACAAAAAATAAAAAAATATTTACAAACATTAGAAATATATTACAACAATTTTAAACTAATTACATCTACTCTAAGCCCCCTAATAAAATAACAAAGCCCCCCAAAATAAAAAAATGCCCTACCCTATTCTAAATTACTAAAGTTCAAAGCTCTTTTACCTTACCAGCCCTGAACAGGGCCCTTTGCAGGGCATGCCCCAAGAAGTTCAGCTCTTTTGCCTGTAAAAAAAACATACAATACCCCCCCCAACATTACAACCCACCACCCACATATCCCTAATCTAACCCAAACCCCCCTTAAATAAACCTAACACTAAGCCCCTGAAGATCTCCCTACCTTGAGTCGTCTTCACCCAGCCGAGCCAAATTCTTCATCCAAGCGGAGCAAGAAGAGGTCCTCCATCTGGTAGAAGTCTTCATCCAAGCGGGGCAGAAGAGGTCTTCCATCCGATTGAAGTGTTCATCCAAGCGGCATCTTCTATTGTCATCCATCCGGAGCGGCAGCATCCTGAAGACCTCCGACGCGGAACATCCATCCTGGCCAATGACTGAACGACGAATGACGGTTCCTTTAAATGACGTCATCCAAGATGGCGTCCCTCGAATTCCGATTGGCTGATAGGATTCTATCAGCCAATAGGAATTAAGGTAGGAATATTCTGATTGGCTGATGGAATCAGCCAATCAGAATCAAGTTCAATCCGATTGGCTGATCCAATCAGCCAATCAGATTGAGCTCGCATTCTATTGGCTGTTCCGATCAGCCAATAGAATGCGAGCTCAATCTGATTGGCTGATTGGATCAGCCAATCGGATTGAACTTGATTCTGATTGGCTGACTCCATCAGGCAATCAGAATATTCCTACCTTAATTCCGATTGGCTGATAGAATCCTATCAGCCAATCGGAATTCGAGGGACGCCATCTTGGATGACGTCATTTAAAGGAACCGTCATTCGTCGTTCAGTCATTGGCCAGGATGGATGTTCCGCGTCGGAGGTCTTCAGGATGCTGCCGCTCCGGATGGATGACAATAGAAGATGCCGCTTGGATGAACACTTCAATCGGATGGAAGACCTCTTCTGCCCCGCTTGGATGAAGACTTCTACCGGATGGAGGACCTCTTCTTGCTCCGCTTGGATGAAGAATTTGGCTCGGCTGGGTGAAGACGACTCAAGGTAGGGAGATCTTCAGGGGCTTAGTGTTAGGTTTATTTAAGGGGGGTTTGGGTTAGATTAGGGGTATGTGGGTGGTGGGTTGTAATGTTGGGGGGGGGGGTATTGTATGTTTTTTTTTTACAGGCAAAAGAGCTGAACTTCTTGGGGCATGCCCCGCAAAGGGCCCTGTTCAGGGCTGGTAAGGTAAAAGAGCTTTGAACTTTAGTAATTTAGAATAGGGTAGGGCATTTTTTTATTTTGGGGGGCTTTGTTATTTTATTAGGGGGCTTAGAGTAGGTGTAATTAGTTTAAAATTGTTGTAATATATTTCTAATGTTTGTAAATATTTTTTTATTTTTTGTAACAGTTCTTTTTTATTTTTTGTACTTTAGTTAGTTTATTTCATTGTATTTATTTGTAGGAATTGTATTTAATTTATTTATTGATAGTGTAGTGTTAGGTTTAATTGTAGATAATTGTAGGTATTTTATTTAATTTATTTATTGATAGTGTAGTGTTAGGTTTCATTGTAACTTAGGTTAGTATTTATTTTACAGGTAAATTTGTAATTATTTTAACTATTTTAGCTATTAAATAGTTCTTAACTATTTAATAGCTATTGT